>NW_025401006.1:11728312-11731879 GCF_015345945.1 Tribolium madens
AACACATTTTTAGATCTAATTTTTGTATTCTCAAGTTTCTCGATAAAAAGCGCAGTTATTGCAATTTTTTGCCTTGTTTTGATAAAATTTTAGAATTTTTGTGACTTTCTTAGATTTCAGTTATTTTCTTAGTAAAAAAAAGCTTTAGATTTGTTTTGAATTTTCAAGTTTCAGCAGTTTGGACTCGTTATAACCATGCGATTAGAGGCAAATGGCGACGTTTTATTACCTTAAAACCACACACTCACAATAACGATTATTACCAATTGCAATTTAAGGGCTTCTTGCTTTCATCCTAATTTACGACAAGGGTTCAGGGCTGATTTTGCAAGCGTACTCAATTTTTTTTGCATTTATTTAGTTTCTGAGTGAAAAATGCGCTAAATTTATCGAAATAAGAAAAAAATGGCATTTCAGAGCTAATCTTGCGGCAAAATCTTTCAAAGTTTTTAGTTTCTTAGGTGAAAAACGTTCTAAAATTATTAAGACAAGCAAAATAACGCATTTCAAAATCATTTCTTTGGTTTATTTACACAAAATTGTTCGACGTTTTTGAGTTTTTTGTTGAAAAACACTCTACTTTATGTTTATCAATTAAAAAAAAACACAATCTCGATCTAACTTTGCAATTTAGTTTCTCAGCGAAAAATCAGCTAAATTCATCGAAATAAGCAAAAAGAATAACATTACAGTATATTTTTTCCTTGTTTTGATAACATTTTTCAATTTCAGTTATTTTTTTGGTGAAAAACGGACAAAAATAATGCATTTCCAGATAATTTTGCAATTTCCCACTCTGCTGGGCCAAATTTTTTAGTTTTTTTGCCAAAAAACACTCTAAAATGACAAAACAAGAAAAATGACATTTCTAAATCTAATTTTGAAATTTTCCTAATTATTTGGTTAAAATAATTTAAATTTATTGTTGGAAACACTTCTAAATTTTTGACTTAATTTTACAATTTCAAAAACTCGCTTATTTAGTTAGTTTTTTTTGGTATAAAATGCTCTAAATTCGGAAAATTAACCAAGATTATCCTAATTTTGTAACTTTCTCTTTGTTTGGGAAAAAATTTTTGAATTGATTTTTTCGGTAAAAACTTCTATAAATTTATAAAAAATAAACATATTTTGATCTAGTTTTAAAATATTTTATCTTATTTTGGCAATTTTTTTCGCATTTATTTTGTTCCTCGGCGAAAAATGCACTAAAATTATCTAAATAATATTTAATAATAATGGCATTTCGAAGCTAATTTTTMAATTTCTTGCCTTATTTTGACAAAATTTGAGGAATTTTTGTAAGTTTTCGGTGATAAACGCTGCCAAATTTATTGAAAATTAACACATTTTTATCTAATTTAGCAAATTTTCTACCTTGTTTTAAAAATTTTTGCATTTATTAAGAGTTTCTCGCTAAAAATGTGCTAAATTCACAAAATAAATTATCCAAATTTTGTAACTTTCTTCGATTACACTTTAATTTCAGTTATATTCTCGGTAAAAAAAACGCTCTAAAAAACAGGCAAAAATAACACATTTTTAGATCTAATTTTTGTATTCTCAAGTTTCTCGATAAAAAGCGCAGTTATTGCAATTTTTTGCCTTGTTTTGATAAAATTTTAGAAATTTTGTGACTTTCTTAGATTTCAGTTATTTTCTTAGTAAAAAAAGCTTTAGGTATGTTTTTAATTTTCAAGTTTCAGCAGTTTGGACTCGTTATAACCATGCGATTAGAGGCAAATGGCGACGTTTTATTACCTTAAAACCACACACACGCAATAACGATTATTACCAATTGCATCAATTTAAGGGCTTCTTGCTTTTATCCTAATTTACGACAAGGGTTCAGGGCTGATTTTGCGAGCATACTGTATTATTGAACGAAATTTCTGAATTTTATGTGTATGATAGCCTTGAGCGATTTCAACTTTATAATGTTGATACTATTTTTATTTCAGAACAAGAGATGTCAGTTTATTTGACTTCAACGAAACATGGAAACTAATTACATTACTCCCTCACATTAATTTATTCCGACTAAAGCCCGGAAGTTTTTACGGTTAGCGAATCGAATTGTGGTAATTAAAAACGCTGCAAACTTTCATAATTATTAATTTTTATTTGAACTGAATATGTAGTTTAACTTTTTATTTGATTTTTATGAAATTGCGAAAGATAACCTTTTGAAAAAGACTAAACGATGTCCTCGTGTCAGCGTCAAATAGAGCGTAAAAAATCCGCAAATCCCATCCCATATAATTCCCAGTTTTTGTCATCCCAAAGATTATGATTAATGTAACCGATTCGTCAAGTCAACACCTCCATCAAAAAATAAAATCGATTTGGAAGCAGGAGACAAAAGTTGAAATTTCAAACATCGTTGGGTACATTATGCAAAAATATTCTTCACCTACTTATTAGTAAAAAGTGTTGAAAGAACAAAAGAATAATCGCTTAATTTCACCGTTAATTAAAAGAATTTGGTAATTGGAGCAATTTGGCATTAAGTTTGGGCTRGCATTCATTGATCGAGTGTSTCGCGATTGGTGTCTGGGGGCTTGCCTTCCGACTGATTGATTGATGGCCCAAAACAGTCTGATGCGTGTCCAAAACACTGAAGCTATTTTCCACAAGCGCAAAAAATATTTCTTCTGATAAGAGCGAAATTCAATCATAGACGCAATAGGGAAAATCAAATTTTCAAATAACGTATTCATCTCCAAGACTTGTCAATTCGAGGTTACTTCAAATAAAAGTCAGGAGAATGGAATGGAGGAGAATGCTTTAGACAAATGGATTTTAGCGTTGCTTGGAATGTCTGCATCGTAACAAAATTCACTAGAAAAGGTTGGAAAGAATTTACGCCCGGTCTAGGGAAAATGAAAAGGGTTTTAGATTTGACCAAAAAAATTGTAATCAAAAGTAAGGCGATTTGTTTCTTGTCTTTAACAACGAATGCAAGAAATGTAGACACCAATCAAGCTCCAGCCGAAGAAGTATCTTTATGTGGTAATAATCAAATGACTTTATACATTTGTACTCTCAACATGCGACAAGATAGCCATCTTGCAGGTTTTAAGCATGCACATAAATCCAGTGTCACCACCATAAACGGCAACAGGCCCAAATCCCATACGTTATAAGAAAATTTCCATGCAGAAATAATAAAAATACAGGCTAACAAAGACTGGCATTCTAGACAAGGACTAGAACCACCGAATTTTGCCAGTAASCAAAAAAAAAAGAAAAAAAGGTTGACGAAATTTTTGTGATTTTAATTTTTTATCCACAAATGTCACAGAAGTGACCACTTTTATGATTAAATGTGACAAGTAAAAGTTTTAACTTTCGGCCATGGAATAAGAATTCTGTTTTTGTGCCTAAGCGTTTTTACTTTTACCATGACATTATTGACATTTACCAATGTTGTTTATTACTGTTTTAGATAGTACACATCGATAGCCTTAAAAAAATTCAAAAAATTAAGTAATTAAGTACAAAAAAATGGAAAAAAAAAACTTAAAAAAGTTATAGAAACTTTTATACAAAGGGCTTCATCTTCTT
>NW_025401006.1:11735533-11758174 GCF_015345945.1 Tribolium madens
CAATTATTGATATAGGAAATTAGGTCAAAAATACCTAAATGACACTATCTTATTGGATCATTTTGCACGTTTTTGAACCAGAAACTGTTTTTTTTCGCCAAATTGTTCGCAAAATGTTGTAATAGAATAAGACGAATAAACAAACAGCGAATCAGCTGATTCTATAGAATTCCGAAAGGCCTCTTCTTGTCTTGAGGTTTTGAGTTCGATAGTGGCCAAGTTTAACGTATTAGAATTTTTGTTCCGTTTGCATTTCGAGCATAGCTGAAATTGTTATCCCTTTAGCACCCTACACGCCACTGAAACCGCGGCACGAAACCGTCGTCTGATAACTCACTTTATTCCGAGGGTAGTCGATGGCGTMWATATAGTGGAGGGAAAACGTAGGTATGATTCCYTTGGGGAAAATAACCTGTGCCCTACTCTGTAACATAATTACCCCTATCAGTTATTTACGCCCTGACCCCTTGACCTGGCTTGCCTCGACAATTTAATTTATAGCTTGACACGCGATATTTTTCGCAATGCATAGATTTAACGCCGAAATTAGACAAGGAGTTGYAAAATACAAGGAGGTGGCGTCTAGTCTGCACCGCTGACGTCATTGAGCTATTTTATCGATAATTCAGTGCAACGCATAGCCCTTTTAGAGCCAACGAACGTGATATTTTTATGGGCAAAAGCTCTAACGATGTTGTAATGCTAAAATAACTCCTCGCTGTTAGGGTGCAAGAAGGGAGACGAGTTTCCCTTCCGGATTCGGACCGATTTCCTAGATAACAGGCTTCAGGTAGATAAAAGGGCCCCTCAGAGAGGAATTTACCGGTGAATACCTTTGCATGACCGGACAAGAATAGCTTTGCTTCTTTCACACGACAGATGAATTTTGACAAACTTTTCAGTTTATTTATAAAACACAAAGTAAAAAATTCAGCACCCATAAAATCTTCAGTTGGTGTTTCACTATATCTGATGATTTTCATGGTAGTCAGGTGATTTGGTGAAAACTTTTGCAAAAATTCTAATATTTGGTGATTTTTTGAAAGTAAAAAAAAAGTGAAAAACAATAACGTAATTTTTCAATTATTGGAATAGGAAATTAGGTCAAAAATAAAGACACTATCTTCTTGAATCATTTTGTACGTTTTTCAACCAGAAACTTGGTTATTTCGCCAAATTGTGCTAAAATAAATCGAAAATCCACCAGATTATTTAAAAATAAATCTATTTGTTTTTTTTAGGAAATTAACTAAACAGAGTCAAAAATGACAATTTACTTTTTCCTTTTTCAAATGCTTAAGTAGGTACATTTTTTAGCTAAAAACGCAATTATTTCGAAAAATTTGTTTAAAACAAGCCAATAATTCAACGAAAAAGGCCAAAAACAAAGTTACTGTCGTTTTTTCGAGAGCGTTTGAAATAAAAACGAAAAATGTCGGTAAAACAAGCTAAAAAACTACAAAATTAAATCAAAATTGATACAGTTTAGCTTGTTGACCCATTTATTTTCTAAAATCTAGTCCAAACACAAAAAGCACTGAAATTGATGTTATTTTTTTGTTTTACTCGATTTAACACAAACTCTGGTCGAAATGCTTTTAAGCACGTTTTTATACTAAAACCCCAGTTGTTCGTAACATAAAATCAACAAATTAAGTTTTTCAGCTATTTTTTCGCAAAATTTTGTTAAAAATGATGACCAGATCTGGTCATTTTCATGGTAGATTTAGTGAAAATTTTTGCAAAAATTCTAATATCTGATGATTTTTTTAAAAGTCAGAAAAAAGTGTAAAACTATTACTACTACTACTAATTATTGATATAGGAAATTAGGTCAACAATACCTAAATGACACTATCTTATTTTTTTGAACCAAAAACTGGGTTATTTCGCCAAATTGTTCGCAAAAATAAATTGAAAATCCACTAGATTGGTTAAAAATAGGTTTATTTGTTTTTTTTGATAAGATTCACTGAACAGGGTCAAAAATGACAATTTACTTTTTTCTTTTCCAAATACTTTTAGTAAGTAGGTACATTTTTTAGCTAAAAACGCAATTATTTTGAAAAATTTCGTTAAAAACAACATTTACTTTCTAAAATCTTGTTCAAACACGTCTACAAATCAAAAAAGGAACTGAAATCGATATTATTTGCTTTGTTTTACTCGGTTTAGCAGGTTTTTGAGCAAAATGAAGTCAAAAATAAGCCGAACAARACAAACTTTGGTCGAAATGCTTTTTAAGCACGTTTTTGTACTAAAATCTCAGTTTTTGGTAWGCACAAARKAAAAAATCWACAAATTAAGTCAAAATTATATTATTTTTGCATTTTTCGAGCGTTCRCACACGTTTTTCAGCTAGAAACGCAATTTTTTTYCAAAATTTTCTTAAAAYCAAGCCTTTTTCGAGCGTTTAAGCAGATTTTTGAATTAAAAACTGCTAGATTTTGCTGAAACATTTAAATCATAATCTGGTGAAAATAAATGTAACCTGGCTACTATTTCAGCTCGGGTCTAGTAAATTAAATTTTTTTGGGCTGGCAAATTTATACAGTTTAAAACATTCCATTTGATTTTGGAAAACTTTCTGTGACATGATCAATTTCGAAATGTGCACAATCAAAACTAGGACGTCGTGCAGCAAAGCAATCGAGAAGCAACCAAACTTGGAATAATTCCACTAGACTAATCTAATTTTGGAACACAACCAGTATTAAGATTGCTCGTTTATATGTAAAGCGAGTCATTAAACGTGTATTTTAACTTGAAATGATCTAGATTTTTTGCTGCAGTTTATAAAAGATTTACTAGGCAGGTTGCAGCCACAGTTTATGTACAAAATGCATTTGGCGTAATTTTACGCGAGCCAGAATAATGAGATAATTTAAGCCGGATTTAAAACAACGGAATTACCGAGACGTTTAAATAACAGCGAAATAAATTGTTTACTACGTTTTCCATGAATATTTAAATCGAGCATACTTGAAATTTTAATGTTGACTTTAAGTTGACACATTTCCTCAAACAATTCTATCCACGCTGTGGCACAACCACTCTTGCTCTATTCCTAATTAATGGAGGAGATGAAGGGAAACAAGACGAAAAATTCATCATTTTCAAGAATGGGGCTTTTAAAAACACCCGGCTTTTAGACGATGCACAGACTCGCCACTTGTAGGCGGTATAAGGTGTTTTAATCTATTTACTTAAGCTACTCCAGATTATAAAACGACAAGGCTACGCATTACATAGCACATAAACAAAATCTACTAAAAATGTAACAAACCGTTGCYAAACCCTGTGTTAATTCATGGAGAATTAACTCTATTGAATCCCACACAATAAAATGAAATAACAAAACCTGTGGGAAAATTTGACGGTCCCATATTGACTGCCTTACAATTATTCAAGATTAGCGCAATGAGAAKCATAATTTAGTTAGATTCGGATTTATGGAGATTAAAATGCTTTTAAACTCAGGTAAATCATAACCGGACATTTACTGAAAATAATGGAGACCATTTGGCTTGGTATCGAATGTTTTTCGGATGAATCATTTCGGTAATAAATTTTTGGTATTTACTGGAGTCGTGTTTGCGGATTATTACAGGAGGCTAGTTTTGGGTCGACACAATTCCTGTGTGTTTTCGAAAACATATTAAATTTCTATTTACTTCTAATCCTTTTAATATGAGGGTGGTGCAGAAGCACGACTCTCACGAAGCTACCATTAAGTGGTTTAATTACCACAAAGTAATTTGTAAAATTTAGACACCACATGTTTGGGCCGAAATGAAATAGGAGCTGCAATAGCCACAACATGTGTAATAAATTTTATTATTATCATTCCCGATAACTTCACAATTTAGATTCAAAGGTAAATTTGTTTACAAAGTAAATGAAGCGTCAACCCACGCGAGTAATCCAACTATAAACCACTAAATTTTTCAGTGGTTCTGAATTTTTTCTATAGAGTTGTAACGCTGGAACAAGAGTGTGGAAACCACCTACTCAACGCCTGAACATGATCTAATTAAAAGGCACTTTGGATGGGAGAATTTGTACATACATGAATGGGAGTTAGCGATCAATGTAGGTTTTAATGGTATGAATATTGGATTTTGTGGCGAACCACCTATTTCTTGGCGATTTCCTGGTTTAAAATCCTGACAAGTTTACAAAAAATAAAACAAAATTTTACCTCACACTRTTCTGTCATCAAACTATGGATCGGTTTACTAGTTTACTTTTCACATTGGTTTTTACAACACTTCGTAAAGTGAACCAAATATTAATTTTTTTCATTCATGGAAAGTGTCTTACGAAACGCATGAAATATTATTAGTTTGTGGAAAGTATCCGATGTTATACTTTTAAATTAAATTAATGATTGGTTTCTTGACAAATTATATGTACATTGTAATCATCTTTAAAAATCTCGACATAAAGTAACAATTTTTATAACTTTCTTTTAAGTGTGTTTTTGATTCCTGATATTTTAAGCAACCTGTAAACGTTTTATACCCCTACTAAAGAGCATAATATAAATAATATACACGAAACTTAGGTATGCATCAATGTAAACTGTTACATTACATAATAAAAATCTAAGTCCTACGAGATGTATAGAAATGGGTCTCTCCCTCTTAGTTTGTTTCGTTTTATTAAGGTATAATTCTCAACTTAGAAGATTCTTGTATAATACGAAATAATTTATTAGACGATACAAAATTTTCTGTTACGAAACAGACTTTTCAAAATTTAAAACTTATCCAGCAAATTACAAGTCTGAAAAAAACACGTATTGTTACCACATTTTTTATTTAATCTTGCAAACCAATTTATCTACAAAAATATATTTAGTGTTGACATGTTTTGATTAATCTTCACTAATTCAAAAAATGATGGTAAAAGGTAGCACAATTTGAATTTTTTTCTTGTTTTTGAGTTCTGCCAATTTTTTTTAATGGTAACCCACTACATCTTTTTTAACAAAATCTATTATCCAAGGATTACAACTACCCACATTTAATTCAATCTTTCTCAAAAAAATTTTTCATATTAGTTGCCTTTTTGCCAAAAAAATCTGGTGACTTTAAAACAAAACACAATCACAAGTTTTATAACACTTTAATTTTTATTAATTATTGTGTTTGCAGGGCAAATGATTAAAAAAACGTTTGGCTCCATATTTTTTATTCACTCTGTATGTAACTTCTCAGAAAAAAWTTTACCTTCTTTACATGCTGCTAGATTTAATGGCAAAACTGAGATATTAAGAGAAATTGTTAGTTTTGAAGTTTTTCTAGATGGATCGTAGGAAAAATTTTATGTATTACACTGGAGGAAAGTGGCTTTTCCTCCCCTGACAAGTATCGAGCAGTAACTTATACCCGTGAGAAGAAAAGATACAGTTTCCTCCCTTTTAACTGTTATYTACCAAGAGCATTATCAGATATTACCCGTGGCACATACAYCGTTTTGTTTCACCTAAAGTTAAAAAAAGTATGACAATATCAAAATATGACAAATTATCACGTGAAATAGCTTATGAGTCCACCTGGGACTCAAGTAATGTATCCTGGCAAAACCCCTAATGCCCTAAGGTATTATGTGCCTTATAATGCCCTCAAATAAAGGCTATTATAGAGTTTTAATAGACTAGCAAGACATAAAGAGTATTTATAATTCGTGGTATACCCATGTAATGCAATTTTGATCTCCAAACAATCAAGTCTTAAAATTTTTAAAATATTTTAATCTGTATTTTCCTCAACTACCATGAAATTCCCTAACAAGTTTCAAAGAGATAATTCAACAATTATTTCCTTCATTCACTACAAATCCCCAGTTTTTAGCTTTATGATACGATTTTGAAACAAATAAAAATAAGAACAGTGGGAAAAGAGAAAACACAACCCTGCTAAGCAGTCTTTAAATCATTAAGAAGCAATTAACAGTGGTTTTGCCATATAAATGAAAACCAAATTCCGTTGGCTTTCTTACGATTAAAACCTTTGCAATTTTCAATATATTTCTTTTACAAAATTTTGCATTGTTTGTCAACTTGTTAAGCTCCAAAAGCCTTCGACTTGTATCTAAATTCCTTCCGTTCAAGATGAACTGACGAATGAGTTTAGACATGATGGTATTCGTCTCGAATCACTACCAACGTCACCCAGGCATGAATTAATGGGGTAATAATTTCACCCTTATTACTAAACTGTGTTCAGTAACTATTAACATGCCCTATATTAATTGAGGTACAAAGTACAAAACGTAAGGCAGCATGAAAGCGAAACATTTGAATTTTTATAGATTTGGTTCTATTTGAGCAACACAATTTGCATATGTTGTTGTAATTTATGTATCAGGTGAACTACATTCGAAAAATAATCGTTAGGTTGTCAGCACTGCTGTGTACCCCCGAAAACGTGATTAATAATGTAGTTGWCYGGACGATTAATTACAAGTAATCGATGATAATAAGAAAATCGAAGAAAATACCTGTCAGGTTTGCTGGTAGTGTAGTTGGGCGCAATCCAGCCGTTCATGGGCAAAAACCGACCTTTAATTTGAACGAACAATCCAAGTGGTAATAATTGAAAATCACCAAAAACCAGCCACTGACGGAAAAGTGGAACGTACCTGTGTGAGTTCTAGGCCGTCATACGGCCTCCAACAATGTCACACGTTAACGTTAACGGCCACATTTACGGTATAATTTGTCGTATCGACGGAAAGTTGGGTGTATGGACCGCGTTAGCACACTACCACTCGCAAACTCGCAGCCTGCTTGATGATGGAACAAGGTGAAGAGGCG
This sequence comes from Tribolium madens, assembly GCF_015345945.1. Classification (NCBI taxonomy): domain Eukaryota; kingdom Metazoa; phylum Arthropoda; class Insecta; order Coleoptera; family Tenebrionidae; genus Tribolium; species Tribolium madens. Next base: position 11,742,357 of record NW_025401006.1, read on the forward strand.
AGGTCGACCGGCCGGTCGTGCGCCAGCGCAAACCACTGGGGTGCTTGCCGAGCTCGTCAGGGTTGGCGACGGGATCGACGAGCTTTCGGCATGCAGGTGAACCCCCTGGAAGCGCCAACTGTGCATAGCCGTCTGCGCTTATTATCTAAGATGAGGATATCTACAAAAAATCCGGGTTTGATTGATCAAACTGATCGSAGGAATGTGGGGGTTGCCGGGCCGGAAGAAAATTGTTTTTTCTACACGATCACGTTTTATAAGAAAATATAAGGGTGCATTCGAAAAGTTTTCSGGTAAGTGGGGTAAATAATCCGGGAGGAATTGCTGAAGTGAGGCTGAGGTTTTCGCGGTCGATATGCARACTAACATTGTTTCAGAAACTCAAGAATATTGATACTGTATAAGAAAAGTCCTCATTGTATTTATTTTTTAGAATAATAATCCTGTTTTGGTTTTGTTTTGACATTATAGACCTCGGCATTGCCATTAAATCACTAACATAATAATATAATTTTTTGGAGAATTTGCAAAAAATTAAAAATAACTTTTCACTTCCGTTAAATTCAAATAACAGTATGTGGAAAAAAGTAATAAAATACATCGCTGCAAAGCATAATATTCTCATTAATTTTTAAATTAAAAAGAAACAAATTCCTCCATATCGTTGTTTTTTTTTTAATTATTTGTTTACTATAGACAAAAGTCAACTTTTTCTTAAAATTTTCCCAAAAAATCAATCTAGGCTAAGCCATCGTGTAAAACTTATGATTCAAAATGTAGCTCATCTATTTGTGAAATGAATTGGTGAAAAATTTGATCGAAAAATGATTATTATCCGCCACTGAGGTGAATTTCCCTCTTTTATTTTTATAACTTTTTCTTCTTTTGCTATACGAACAGGTGTGAGTAGCAAAATAGCACCTGGTATAGAAAGTCAAATAGAATTTCACAAAAAATTCGGAATAACAAAAAAACTTAGTTTCTACTGAGAACACTGAAATAAAGTTTTTTTTCTTTCATTTATTTCTGAAACAGTGGAAAACCTAGATAAACACTCGTCTAATGGGATGAGTTTGTCTCATTTTTCGTATTTTTTTAAATAAAGTTACTTTACCTAAATTTTACAGTAAATAGATAACATATTAAATAAAGAACTTTTTTCTTAGGAAATTTTATTTTTCGCACCAAATCATGTTACATTTAAATTAAATGTCTGTAATAAACATTACAAACTATACAGGGTGATTCTTAAATAGACCGACAAAAACTTATCCTTGGTAGTATCAAATGAGAACATGCTGGATAAAATATTTAAAAAATTCTTTGTTTAACCGTTCTCCAAATAAAATTTATTAAAGTTATTTTCGAGGTAAAGCGTACGCCACTGATGTGTTCGTAAATAGTATTAGCACAGGTAGTGGAAACCATGGTATTAATTTGATCAAAATGTACTTGATCATTGCAACAATTTATAAACGACGTAAGTGGCACGGATCAAGGGGGTTTTGCCCCTACAAAATATAAACGTAAAAAGGGTACAGTTTGTCTCCATTTATACTAGGGAAGCTGTGATAAAATTTTGTCGGTCTATTTAAGAATCACCCTGTAGTTAGTATAGTAAATTTCTTGTAATTTTATTGTTTTTGTTTAAATTTCCAGAACATTACACTTATAGTTTACCTTGACTCCTACTTTTTTTGTATTCTACCCAGTTAGCCTTTTTTTCACACCGTTTTTTTTCTTCTAAAATGTGTTTACAAAATTTTTTTAAAATTCTATTGTTTTGAGGTTGATTGTAAACTTTTAGTATTTACCACATGAGAAATATTATAATTTCTTTCGCAATTTATAGACTTTAGTGCCAAAGTACATTAGTAACAAAATTTGCACACAAAACACCACTATCAAAATAAGATTTCATCTCGACTTCCCACCCTATTTACCCATAATGACTTTTTCAAATGTTCTTGAACAATTTTTTCCATTTTCTTCCTGATAAATTATTTTCTTATGTTGTTTCCCACTTTTCACAAATGTGTTTTCAAAAAAATTTACTAATAGTTATTTATTATACAAGACGATAAAGAAATTGTTTATCTACGAGTGAAAAACTTAAGTTTACGAGTGACGAACTCACGAGTGGACTTTTTTTATGAATATATAAACAATCTTTATCGTCGTGTTTTATTTTGTATTCACCTACCAGAATTTCTTGAATATAAACAGTAAATAAAAATTACTTTATTTCACTAGACGATAAAAGACTACTTTACCTACTGAAATTAATAAACAGTAGACAAAAATTACTTTATTTCACTAGACGATAAAAGACTATTTTATCTACTGAAATTAGTTGATAAAAGCACTCTCTAACACTGATTACTTTTTTACCTAAAATGTCTTTTTTTACTGTTTTTAACAATTTTTTCATTTTATACCTAATTAGCCAAAAGCGTCGTTTTTAAACATATAAATAAATATATAAATCCTCAGAACAGCTGTCCTGCATGAAAAATGTGTGACTTTAATCAGAGATATTATTTTTGTAAAATAAAAAATATATTAATGTTAAATTTTAATTAAGGGACATATCAGGCCAACATAAATTGTTAAAGGTATTTTTATTATTTCTTTAAACAAAGCTCCACAGTTGTGCTATTTGGTTTTGCAAAAAGTTGAAAAATACTATAATTACATTTGATGTTTGATGCTTAACAAGTATGTATATTCAACTACTTACATATTTGAAATTACTATTTGAAATTTGTCTTGTGAACTAAAACGCACTGCAACACATAAATAGGAAAATAAAATCCTTGGAAATAGTTCTTTTAAAAACTTCTATAACATCATACTAGTATTCAACGAGTGTTTGGAGCATGTAGAGAAATAAAAATAAAGTTTTCCATGTACAAATAAGCATAAATAAAACGGCATTATGCATCGTATTGTTAGCGACTATTTTCTGTCGCTGTATATTAGTATTTGAGAATTATAAGAGCAGTAACAAATGTCTTACTGCAAATTGGAAATCTCGTCCTAAAATAATGAGCTATCTTATCTACCTGGGTACTAAATTTTTAAACTTTAAAAGTGTTGTAAATGTTTAAAAAAAAGCCTTTCAACCATCAATAACGTTTATTAAATTTTAAATTATAAATAATTATTCCCCATGTCGGTGTTATTTGCGACAGCAAAATATTGTCCAGTTTTATGTGCCTAATAAATAAAATAATATGGAATTATGGAAATGTTATCGAAATTTATCTCATATCGTTAAAATATATCAAATATTACAAGTATTTATTCCCTGTTTGACTTTCTGTCGTTGTGAGAAGAGTGTTTTCCTCCCAGTTCCGACATTGGGGTTTGAAAAGAAACCACTTTTATGGTCCATTAAACCTGAGAAATTTCAGGTAAGAAGCATTCCTTGCTTTGAGGAACTAAATAAACTTGCCGAATTTTTCCAGTAATTATGCGTCTCGGTTTTAATAATAAGTATACCAACTCTGAATAAGAAAGAATTAATTTTAATTTTGAATTCAGTCTCGAGTTGTCTCAAATGTAAACAGTGTTTCGCTCTCAACTCTAAAAGATAAATTAATTTCGTTATTAATGAAGCAATGTTATGCTACGGCACTAAAGAGCTTCCAATGCAATTATGCAACGGTTTCACCACTCAAAAAATTGCATTGTTAAAGTTGTTTCTACCACAAAGTAATTTATTGATTAGTTGACTGTAGAACTTGAAAACTTCACTTTACTTTTAATTGAAACACCTGAGTGTTCCAAGTTCGGTGTTTTAAAATCAAGCTTGACGGAATTGAAGTTTTTAGACACTTGTTTTGTCAATAAGTGAAAAATGAAGATAGTCATCCCGTCTAACTGACAGCAAACTGGAATAAAAGTTTACCGGAAAAATACTTCTGTCACTTGAGACTTTAACATTTATAGTTTCTCAAAAAGTTTTGCAACAGAATAACGCCATTTGGTGCTTAAAATGACACTCTTTTCTTTCATCCTGTTTTTATTACATAAAATTGAAATCTTAATTGATTATTGATTATCCTGTTTCAGGCTCACAGTTTATATATTTTTACTATATTCAATAATTAAATCCGAATCAGAACTTTTACCGCAAAACCGATAGTTTGCATGACTGAAGACTTGTTAAAATATTTTTATGGAGAGATTATACAGGGTATTCGCGAATTACGAGCAAATATTGTAACTACTAAAATAATTCGTTATGAAGACTAAACAAATTCCGTAACCAAAATTTTTTTTCATTTTCTCCCCCATGATTCTCACAAGCCGTTTTTGTTAAGTGGAAGTAAAAAAATCAATAAAAATAATTTGCATTGAATGTTGACCGTAAAATTTGACAAAAAAGGGTTAACTTTGTGTACAAAAAAGTTATCAGGTGTTTACATGCATCAGTTTAGTCAGTTGTAAACGTGCTTACGGGTAAATTATGCACACCAATTTGAAATTAAGTCATTAAAAATCTATGTCTTTACGCTATTTACGTTCCATAGTTTTTTCTTATGAATGAATGTAAATATCGTATTAACGCATAGGCGAAGGCGGGTCTTCAGTCTCAACTTATTTATAATTTTAACTCAGAATTGACGTGTTTTTGACACAAAATGGAAATTGAAAAATTTATTTTTCTTTGATGAGTTTTATTAGTGGTTAGAATATTTACTCTTAATACGCAAACACCCTGTATTTTGAGTAATTGCTTATGATGCAAACATGTTATGTACAAGTCAATTTCTTGTGATGTATAAGTCAAGTGTGTGATTTATGACATCAACCAAACGGAATTATTATTCGATATGTAGGGAAAATAATTTGCATTTTTATGTTGGATGTGTTTTATTGCACTATCACAAGCTTGGTACAATTTGTCGGTCGATTTGGGCGATGTTGATGTCGACTTTGAGGTACGTTTATCGGATTTCCAAGACGTTTTTTCATTCCCCAATCAAATGTTAACTCAGTCGTTTTTATCTGAATCGTTTAAAATTTTTGGTTTCTATTTCAAACACCACAAAACTTGACTAAAGAGCACTTCAAGAGCAAAATAAGTAAACGAGATTATTATAAGTGACATTTCCCCCACGAAAATGAATTTAAATGAGTGACTATTTTTCATGGAAAATGTAATTTTCTTTTAAAGCACTTTTGCTATTTCTATATAAAAACGTATGGAAAATCTTACGTAAACATCCGCACATAATAAATCCATTTTTGAGACGATCAAAAAGCTTGACAGTAACTTTCAAAAGCAAGGATTTTATGTGGAATATTACGCAACTAAGTGATATAAGACTTTTATTGTATGATGAAGCGTCTCATTTCCCAAATAACAGCAGCTTCCATGTTCAAAAGTGAACGTTAATGGTTCTGACAGTAACTTTTCCTAACTTTCTATTTAAATATAAAACAAAGTAAACACAACGGGAGCTTTTTATGTGCTCTTAACAACAGAAGTTCAATTCCATCATCGCAATTTTTGCGATAATGGACTTGATCAAAAATTAACATTTTCAATTATGCCGCATCCATTACATGTCACATAAAACGTCGTGTCGCCGATAATACCACAATATTGGTGTCAAAGGACAAATATTGACCACAACAAATTGCGCAATGGTACATTAAATTGAACTTTTCACCTCTCAAAATAAAATACAATGTTTTCCATAGTTTTTTCTTTCCTATGAATGATGTAAATATCGTATCAAGACATAAAGTCTCAGAAATGATGGGTTTTCGGCTAAAATTAGAAAGAAAAGTTGTCTTTACTCTACCTAGAGCGACAAGAGAAGATTTAAGGTGGCATACCGTAATGAGGTGAATTTGCATGAATTTATATTCCCCACACGGCGGACTGAAATCTGATTGTGTAAAGGAGATTAGCTAATATTGACTGTGATGTAAAGCTTGGTCTAATATAAATCACAAGGGTTTGTCCGTTTGCATCTTTATTGACTCAAGAGGCAGTAACATAGACACAGAGGTGGCCTTCTCTCCTGATTCAAATTCGACCAAATTTATCTATTTAATCACAGCGAGGCGCCTTAGGTGCTCCAACTTTTCAGACTTACGCCACCGCCGGCTGAATTAATTACAAACATTTGTAATTCCGCTGTAATTAACTAAATCACTAATTAATTATTTGCTCCATAACATTTTTAACCGGCGGGGAAAATATTTTAACACCTCGTTTACTAGAGTAATAAAGTCACACATTTTATGATTCTACTTGTAATGAAACTAAAGATTGTAAATATAAAATAAATACCGAGATGGCAGTCACGTCTCGGTCCCTCATTTTGGCGGAAAAATAAAACGAAAGTAATTTTTTGAAACGACTGAAATGTCAGGAAAGTTTCATATTAGTTGACGAGAACTGTCTTGGTGCTTCAAGTTTTTCAGCAATGCAACGAAATAATTGTTTCATTAATTTTTAAGAGTGAGATCACTAGTGCGTGTTTCATGGATTTTAAGACTGAAATGCGAAATGGGGTTAGTTCAATCGATCAGTCCGAGTTCACCCAAAAGAAACACTGCGGACTGAAAAAGGCACAAGGACGAATTCCCAATTTCAGCCGGGTGCTGAATAATTGCAAAAGCTCGGATGGTAAAATTTAAACAACGGTTCTTTGAGGTGTAATTAAATTAAGATTAAAATTCATTTCTTAACTCTTTTAGCTTTCCCTATTTAACTTTTTTATTTTTCTATAAAAATCCGACAAATTGTTGAAGCTTTGTCCAAGTTTAAAAAAATCTCGTAATAAAGGTTAACGCTGCCAAATACAAAGCAACAAATCAAACATCAATTTGAGAACCAAAATTTAATAATCCCGATCAATCGAGAGGCAATTTCCCTTACCTTTTGTCCCGTTTCCCTTTCTTTTATGTTGATATTTCTTTTCCAAGACGGTGGGCGACGTTGATGCATCACTGTAATGTCTTCGAACTTTTCTGCGTTTTTTCCTTTCCAATTTTTCGATGATTGCTTGGAAACTTTTATTGTTTTTGTTATCACTGTCAGGGGTTGTCACTAAGTAATTGCAATTATCGTCGCATTTTTTATTTATTCTCTTATTTAGCATGGCAGTCAATGGAAACACATCACTTCGGGAATAAAACAAGCCATTTTCGGGTAATCTAGAACAGATTAAAAAATTAAATTTTAAACTTGAGAATTTTACCAACGAGATGAATTATAATATTTCCATTATTTTTATGATATTTAATTAGAATTTTAATTAAAATAAAATAAGCGAGTATAAAAAATAAAATTTTTTTATGCATGACGAAATCTAAATGCCAGGGATCTGCTCATAATTATAATTAAACTAGGAAAGAGCTTTAAATTTCGCGAGAGCAGGAGTAGTGTTTACAGTCAGTTCACAAGTCAATTTATCTAAACAGACATACACAAACCAACAACTGCTTGTAAGCAGTAAGTTAAGTCTCTCTACCTCACCATTTAGTTTATTTGTAAAGACTTGTGAGTACGATCTACAACCATGAATTGCTCGCTGTTGTTGTAGTGGACATAAATACACATTATTCAAAAGTTTAGTCGTTTTTGTAATGACAAAAGTTCAAAACAAATCCAGAAAATATGAACTATTGCAACCAAGTTAAAGTAGAACGTTTATAATTTTTAATTGCGCCACCCACTCCTTTGAGCAAAACCAACATTAAAATGAAATTCAATTTGTATAAAGCTTTTTAAAGCTGTGCAAAAGGGTTGTGGTTATTACGCCTATATGTATATTCAGAAACGTGCTTTACTCTAGTTTTTCTTTTAATGGAAATTACTAGTAAAAATTTTGTTTTTATTGCCTCTACGTTTATAAAATGTCGTTAATTTTTTATATTGAAATTTCAAAACTATCAATTTTGTGTTTATTTCAACTCTTTGAAAGTTAATGAAAATGAAAGTTTCTCCCAATAAAAATTTTAATGAAATAGGATGACAAAGGAAAAGGTATTTTGTAGAGGTTTTATTAAGATTTTCAATCTTTGTGTAATTTATTTGAAAAGGGCTCGAACTTGCAAGTTCTAAATTCTTGCTCAGAGTTAATTTCACTTCATGATTGTGATTTCTTGTCAATTTCTTCGTACAAATTAAAGTATCTAAATTTTAACAGCAAACAAATTTCCTTACCGTTTTGTGTCTACAATTTTTAATGCTTTTTTTGCTGATGTTTAACTTCTAACTACTTTTGTAAAAAATACCATCAATAAATTTGCTAGTGACACCAACAATAAAGCTCTTGGAAATTTCCGTTGAAAAAACTAGATGTATTTGTATAGTTATAAATCAAAAAAACATTTACGAATTCGATGGTATGCGAGCGGCTGCGCCGCGAGCCCCCTCAAATTTTTACAATTGCAAATCCGATGAATTTGACCACAGAAACTTAAATGTGTTGGCTTTCTTGCAAAAATAAAAAGTTTATGAGTGAAATCGCTATAATTAGCCCTCGAATGAATCTCTCAATAGTCGATACCTTCTGTTAAAAGTAAAATTAATTGCAACGGGTTCTCTATACCATATTTAATTGAATCATTGAATTACCGTCTGCTGCTGGACTATTACATTGATTCAGTGGCAGCTTCCAACTTGGAATTACAGTTAGTTATCCGTAGCACAAGATCCTCTCGAAAGGTTTATTGAAGCAACTAGAAACGGATCTACAAGATTTACCTCATTTAAATGCAGGTAATCATGCAACTCGAGTAGTTTGTTGCAAAATACTAAATATTTTAAACAGCTCAGTCCCAGACTTTAGATTTTAACCATTCCATTAGTTAAATTTCGAAGTTTGGTTAACGTAAGTGGAAAGTGGGTGTAAGAGCTTTATTGCCCTCCGGACTCATAAGCAGGGCAAAGCTGCCACCTTGAGCAGTCATATATTATCAAAATAAACCCGCAAGGCAAACAATTTTCTAATTTCACAATTCAAAAAGTCCACACACTTTGAACTAAATAATTTTTTTCTAATTTAAATGAATTTAAAATACTTTAACTTTAAAAAACCATTACTCAATAACTATTNCTTTTCTTCGAACAGTGTTCGAAGAAGTTCGAAGTAAATCGAAATAATCTAAGAAAAACCCTACGAGTACTTTTTTTTTTTCTTCGTCATCATCTTGTAGAGCATCTTTTTATTAGTAAGAATCCAAATTTTTAAAATAATATACCGAGTAGTTTTTAAGATATGATTTTTTGAAGTTAAGGTTTGCTAATCAAGGGGAGAAATGCATGTTAATCTTACTTAAAATTGCATTTTGATAAAAGTATTTGTTTTAAGACTCTTCTTTTGCTTAAAAATGGTCTATTGCACCTTCTTTGTTCTAATTAGAATAAACAAAAACTGTTTGTTTACTTAAAACAAATAAATAGTACCTGCGTACTAATTAAAGCAAATAAAGAGTTTTTTGTTCTAAAAATGATTACTGATCATTGAGCAAAAAGGATCTAGCAGTTTAAAGCAGTAGCTTTAAATATAAGAACAAATCTTTTTCAAATTAAATCACTTCCATTCAGATTCCAACTTGTTCACTTTGTTCCAGCTTTCTGAACTTTTTTTTGAAAATGTTCTCAGCAAATGCTTTCTCATCACTTTCTAGTGATGCAATAAGTCAGTTGCTTCGTGTGCAACTGTTATCACAACAACTACTACCTGCAAGCTAACTGAAGCTAATCGTAGAATATACCAAGAAAATAAATCAGGTGACTTATTGCATTTAACATCACTCGAAAGTGATGAGAAAGCATTTGCTGAGAACATTTTCAAAAAAAAGTTCAGAAAGCTAGAACAAAGTGAACAAGTTGGAATCTGAATGGAAAGTCATTTAATTTAAAAAAGATTTGTTCTTATATTTAAAGCTACTGCTTTGAACTGCTAGATCCTTTTTACTCAAAGATTAGTAATCATTTTTAGAACAAAAAAACTCTTTATTTGCTTTAATTAGTACGCAGGTACTATTTATTTGTTTTAAGTAAACAAACAGTTTTTGTTTATTCTAATTAGAACAAAGAAGGTGCAATTGACCATTTTTAAGCAAAAGAAGAGTCTTAAAACAAATACTTTTATAAAAATGCAATTTTAAGTAAGATTAAAATGCATTTCTCCTAAATGGCGCAATACCTGAACAGCAAACCTTAACTTCAAAAAATCATATCTTAAAAACTACTCGGTATATTATTTAAAAAATTTGGATTCTTACTAATAAAAAGATGCTCTACACGATGGTGATAAAGATAAAAAAATTACTGGTAGGGTGTTTCTTAGATTACTTAAATTTACTTCGAACTTCTTCGAACACTGTTCGAAGAAGAGTTTGCCAATATTCAATTTCAAATTGCATATCATTCTAAAGGCCAAGTCCATCCCTTTAGAATGGTCTTTAGTTGAATGAAATCGGCCTAATAGTTATTGAGTAATGATTTTTTAAAATTAAAGTATTTTAAATTCATTTAAATTAGTGTGTGGACTTTTTGAAACTTTTTTTAGTGCATTTGATTTGTCTCACTGAGACGAACAAAATGATATAAAATTTGACTTTTTTTTGTCGCCCTGTGTTTGATTAGAGAAAATTAGAAATCAGTTGTAGTCCTGATTACCTTCTAGATCCTGTGTCGATTTTTCCGGCCTTGTATCGATTTTCCGGTGTGGCGGTTCCAAGATTTGTGTCCGTTTCCGTATTTCCCATTGTGTCGTCGTACGGACCCGCATTATTCTGGGCGTTGTTCGAGTTTTCTATTGACGCGTCTCGACGGCGACGGCGTCGCTGGCGGTTGTTAAAACTTTCCTCGCTAATTATTAACGTGCCGGCGCTGCTTGTTCTTGTTTTGTACCTGTTATGTTTCAAATGGTTTACTTCGATATTAAAGGCGTTATTGGGCAATAAAACATTCGAAGCTGGCGTGACAACAGACTTGATGAAGTTTTTGTAGCCGTCGATTTCGGCCCGTTTTAAACTTTCCTCGTTCGTTTTTAATTTTCGACGGAATAGGTCGTCGCTGCGACTTCGACGGTGGCATTGGAGATCCTTTTTTTCTCTGTTTTCGCAGGTTTCGCCAAAACGGGGATTTCCTGCAACGGAAATTCGACTTATTGTTTGCTCTTGCTTGATAACCATCTACCTACGTAAAGTAGGAGCACAAATATGGGGTCAACCCGAATTCGGATCGTGTACTCATCCAAAAAAAAAGGTTCTTTAGTTTCTATTCATTCTGCATTAAATGGTTTTATTTATTGCATCATAGATCATGTTTTTTGAAGCAATAATCGAATTTTAATCGTATTTTTTTTTAAAGTAAATACAATTAGAGACTAGAAAAGCTACAATTAACTATGAAAACGTAATAAATTGGAAACAGCTAGTTATTTAATGATGCGAGAAATTGTTCTGTTAACTCTCGTAACGACTATCGTTACGACTTGAAAAATAAAAGGCTTTAATCGCCAATTTGATACAACATTAGCCTAATGCCATGAATATTTCAATGAAAAAAGAAGATGCAAACAGTTAAGATGAACAGTTTGTTGATAGTCAGAAAGCTATTTTTATTCTGTCCCAGTTCCATTTTATAATCATAATTGTGTTGGTATAGAATATGAAACAGAATAAATATAATAAAAAGTTAAAATTGTCTAAAAGTCTAATTTTTTGTTGTCTTTTTCATCCGTGTTCTGAAACTTTTTTTCGAAAAACACCAATGTTTGGATCTGATTGTACAAAAAGTCCAAATTATAAAAGAATGAAAAGAAAATACAGAGTGGGAACGTTTTTGGGGCTTTTTGCAGAAATTAGATATTATTTCCCCTTAGAAAACCTCGATAGCTGAATTTCTAAAGTTCTGTTTAGAAATTTGAAGACCGACTTTCTGGAATTTAGACTCAAAAGAAGCTGTTTTTGATCAAACCACAGGACCATTTTTTGAAAATCACTCATTTTTAATTTCAAAATTCATCAAAGATCAAAAAAAGACTATTTCTTTTTTATTAATATAAGATGAGGACGTTTGTTACTTTTTTGTACAAATTACATATTATTTTCTCAAATTCATGAAAAAGTTGAAGCCCAGCTTTTTCAAAATTTAATTTAATTAACTAAAATGAAGGTTGTAATGTTTTTGAGGCAAGATTAGAAACTATGTCTAATATAGACTTATTTATGTAAAAAAAAAATTTAATTTAAAATTTATTAGCATAAAATGACGATGATGTAAAGACCATTTTTCGAAAAAAAATGTTATTCTTGCCAACAAAAATAAAAATTTGGGCCAAAATTATAGACTATTTTTCCATTTTTAATGTCCAAATTCATTAGAAACCTTTAAGAAAGAAAAAACGCAGTTCAAGGCCCTTTTTTGACGACAGTAGACATTAAAAATCTAAAAATCCTATAGATAACTTTAAGTTTTTCAAATCTCTGAACGGTAATTTCGTTTAAACTTAAAAGAGACTATGTTTAATTAACAAAAATGACAGTTGTAAAGGTTTTTGAGAAAAAATTAGGAATGATTTTCCAAAAAAATATGAAGCTTTGTTCTTGCAGACTAATCTTTTAAAGCAAAATCACATAATAATAGTCTTATTTATCGTTTAATCAGTTTTTATATAAAAAATAGATTTATTAAATACATACTAAAACTTTATACTGTTATTTTTATTAATCTAGAAACTATTGATTTTTTTGAACTAATTTCCCCATTCATCAGATATCGCTAGAATTGTTCAGTTAATGAAGCAAATTAAAAAAATCTGAGCCTGGCAAAAATTTTCCGGTCCATGAAGAGAGTGGAAATAATTTTTTACGTTATGAATCTTTTAAATTTACACACTTTAAGGACTACCAAAATAAGAGCAATATGTTTTTTATTACTCAGTGAAGAAAAGACGAAAGGGTAAAGAAGAAAGAAGAAAAAAAATTCCGGTGAGTTCAGGGGGTAAAATTAAATGAGTTCAGGACTACCGAATTAAAGCATTTTTTTATTTTTCAGTTTTTCAGACATAATTGACATGTCTACAGATCAGACGGTTTTTTTTACTTAAGGTTAGTCTACAATTTGAGATAAAATGAAACGTATTTGTTTTTTCTAAGTCATTTTCTGAGTAAATCAATCGAAAAAACCCCTATACTTAATATAATATTTTTACTTAAAATCATTAAATGATGTTTTCTGACTAGGAACACTAGTTGCAAAAAAATCCCTGGCTGGACTATCTCGTTTGTTGTTTCATTTTATGTATGTTTGTACGAAATAAATTCAAACTGTATCAGTTGTAATAAATAAACGCAGTTTATATATCTTTAAAACGCATTTGCATGGCCAATGTGTAAGTATCGTTGCGACCTCGATTCTGTTAAAATGCCAAAAATTTGCATAAGCGAGTATTTTCCATGCAATCTAATAAATTCAACGAAACATATTTTTAAACGCGAAACATTGTCAAAGAAATTTGCTATAATCCTTTCCTCTTAGGTAAATCCAAGCTAACCCCATCGTCTCAAATAAAGAACTTCGTCTACCCTTAATGTCACTTTATCACCCCTATTGCTTAACAATTTTGTGAGAAAAGTGTCACTTACCTTTAAGTTCCAGAACGTCGCTCCTCGATTTCTTGAGATCATGCAACGTCTTGTATTTCCCGTCTTCCCCCTTAATCGAATTTCCATTGTAGCTTCCAGATTTTCTATTTTCGTGTGTCCTTTTCTCAAACACCGCACTAGAACTCTTAGTTAATTTATTATTCGTCGATTTCTGCGTCTCTCTTCTTCTCATCGAATCCAATTTGTTTGCACAGCGGTTTTTCCTCGAGTCCGTTTCTAATGTGTCGCTTCTACATCTCTGTAAATGTCTGTCTGTTGGTTCTTTATTTTCCCTCTTGACATTTGTGGCTGTTTCTTTCGGTCGGAAATCCGAACTGTGCCAACTTCGTCTCTGGGTCGCGCCACTGTCTTTGGCTTCCACGACCAATTGCCCTTTTGAATTGTAAAGTTGTATTACCGGAAGGGCAATCTGGGGCGAAGATTTCGATGTCGATAATTGCCAGTTCCAGCTTTTGGGCTTTTTCAACTGCAATTTGATTATCTGTTGGAAGAGCTCGGCGGGGCTTGCTTCAATCAGGCTCATTTTTAGCGAACTGGAACAGCGGGGAGAAATCAATTTTTAATTATTTTTAAAGACGGGAGCTTCTAGTTGAAAGAGAAGGATTCAGTTGAAGCAAAGCGCAAATAAATAAACTCGAGCAAAATTACTTTTCAAAGATTAAAAGTTACATTCAGGACGATGATTCTACTTGAGATAGTTCCTGAAATCCGCAAATACTTTACTACTTTTCAAATTGGAGTTTATCCAAATTTACAGGAAAGTTTTGCCGCAGACAAACAACTTGAATTAAGAACTATCGAAAATGAACTTCTTCTCTCACTCTGAATGAATTATTAAACTTCTTAGGACTCTAATGAATAATTAAGAACAGCTTAGGTTAGTAGTATTAAATCTGTGTTTGTTAAATTTCTCCTTTGAATGATAGAAGTTGAAGTAAATACATTCCTCAACGTTATCAGAGTTATATTTATTGACATGTAAACACTTAATTGCATTAGTAACACCAAAACGTAAATAAATTTATTTTCATCAAAGAGAATCTGCATTAAACTTTATGTTTACAGCTGGGAACTACTTTTATGCTCTCGTGGTACAAAAAAACAAACCATTACTCTTAACCTCCGAGTATCTTCTTCTTATTCTCTCTTTCTAAATGACAAGTAGGTAAACTTTTGTATCTTGCTATTCGTAATATATCGTAAGAAATTTCCAAACATTTTCAAAAAAAAAAAACACTATCTAAGTACCTAAATCTAACAATGAAATAATCCAAGAACTAGTGTTTTTTTGGAACTAATATTCCCAGTTAACAAAAAATCTTATATTATACAGGGTGAATATAAAGTATGGAACCAAGCGGGTTATTTTAAATCATTTGCCTCCAATAATAATGAATATAAATATAAAACATGTAATTGTATTTTGCGAATGAATTTTTGTTTGTTTTTGAATTACGCGATTTTTTTGTAAAAATTGCAATTTACGTTTTTTTTTTTTAATTAAATATAAAGTAGATAGTTGTAAAGTGATTTGAAATGTTTAATGTATAAAATTGGAGATCACTATCCAAATAATAAACTCTGCATGTAATAACAACCAAAAAATAATAGGCGATATAGAAATGCTTAGTTCCTTATAATATTTTAATTCAAGATTTTTAAGATTCTGAAAAAACGTAAATCATGATGTATCTCAACTCAATCTTAAAAATTTTGATTCTTTATATTCTTGTAAACTTTTCTTTAATGTAATTGCTAAAAGAATTTTAAAACTTGAGAAACACAAGTAAAAGTTATGAAAAACTTGAGAAACACAAGAGAAAGTTATGAAAAATATAAATTGTAATAGCCCAAAATAGTTTTTAATTTGATTAAGTTTTCTATACGTTTTTTGTTGAAATTTTTTGAATTAATGCAATTTAATTTTATAAAAGCTTTACCACTTTTTAGTTTGAAATTCTGGAAATTTCGTGATTTTGGTCGTCAATCTTTTTTTTAGTTTTTAGCCTCAGTTTATTCTTCAAATTGTTATCAGTTGCCTCAAAAGTTTTTCAGCATTTTAAAATTTAGAATAGAAATAGAATAGAAATAGAATAGAAATAGAATAGAAATAGAATAGAAATAGAATAGAAATAGAATAGAAATAGAATAGAAATAGAATA
>NW_025401006.1:11758684-11761186 GCF_015345945.1 Tribolium madens
GAAATAGAATAGAAATAAAATAGAACAATCATCGATTTTTGATGACTACGAAAATTAGTACAAAAAAATTGAGGACTAAAACAATTCTTATACCTATGTAAATATGCATTTGTAAATGTGTATTTTAGTTTAAAACAAGTAAAATAATTTCTGGAATTAATTTTAAAATAGCAACAATGATTGATGAATAACAAACGATATTCATCCCAAATGGAACAACACAGAATATTGAACTGTGTTCTATATTTGAATTTCCATGTGTAATAAATTAACTTATTTTCTAGTTGAAAGCTATAAATGTCCCTCGAAAAGATCAATTCGAAAAGTAAGATCAAAATTCCAAAGTTTCTGATTTTAATGACAAAAAGACTTCAAAGCTATGGCTCACAGAAAACAAGAATTTTGCATATTTTGTGTAACATTAAAGTTGGCAAATTGCCAAATTGTATTTAACTACATTTTATTAAATTTTCGTCGAAAAAACTTTGAAAAAAAGATCGCATAACTCGAAAACAAAACAAAATTCGAAAATTCAATGCACGATCACATTTTTTCAGCATTTTAATTTTTATTAATTATTATTTTCTGAAAGCAAAACTTTTTGTTCAGCCCACATATTTTTCAGCCGATTTTTGAGTCCAAGATGAAAAATGGAGCGCCGACTGAAAAGATAAAAATAAAGCAGCGGTAATGAAAACCGCCAACCACCTCACCGACAAAACACAATTAAAAAAGCGCAACTCGACTGAAAGCTCGCGAGATCATAATGAAAGCAAGGCAGAAAGTGAACAAATGTTCAAAAAACTTTGGTCAAAAGCGAGTTCAAGAAAACAAACAAAACAAATCGAGACGACTAAATTAAAAAGCGAAGTTTTCGGCTGAAATCTGACCTAATTGTATCCACCAAAGCTGACAGAATAATTGCTGCGAAATCACTATCGTTAAAATGCAAACGCAGGTCAGCATTTTTAATTAAAATTCACCAGATTTGTGTATATGCGAGATTAAAATTTAAAACAGACGTAAAACACTGAAATTTTCGTTTCGAGAATTAAATTCAATGTGGTGATTGGTTTCACTTGCTAATTAACGCTATTTTGTGTTTTCTCCTGTTTAATCATCCCTTAAGAACAGAATCTTTTCTCAACTCGAAATCGGGGTCATAATGGGGATTATCGATTACATCTGGAGGAACTTTATACATTAATCATGCGTCGCGCCTATTCGTAAACAAAAACTCATTTTCAATACCGCTGAATTTCTTATACCTTCACGTCAACACATTTCACTCAACAAATTAGACGAGTTTGAACCGTTTCTTCGGATTAGGTGTTTTAACTATTCACAGCGAAGTCAAACTTTAACTGAATTAATTTTGGCATCAACTCAAACGACTTGTTGGTCGTGTTCGAACTTGTTGTGCAACATGTAAGAGATGAAAGTAGTAACGACGGTTATTTTCAGGACCGTTCGAACTGCATCCCTCACTCGATCGCTCCTGAAAATAGATTTTGTTTATAAGTACGCTTTCAGTGACTTCGAGAGAATCTGAATTGGCATTGCAACCGAAAAAAAACGTCACATTGTGGTCACACTTGCCAATTTGTATGTATTTTTGAATCAAAAAGTAATTTATTCGAGAGCTTTTGATTCAAGTCACGTTTCTTACGTAACTTTTTATAAGACAATCGGATTATGTATTTATTCAATGGTATTTTCGGTTTCAAGGTTTCAGGCAATTGTCCAAGACTGAAATTTGTAACAAAAACACAGTTTTTCTTTCCAAGAAAATAGAAATGTCGACCCACTAATGAATGCACACGTGTAGAACACGTTAAAAGTTTATTTTTTTTTAAATCAGAAAAATAAATAAAAAAACTTGTAGTTATTTATTCAATCCTCTATGTTAAAATTGAATTTTATCTACTCTTTTCTTCATGTTAGAATAAAATTTTATCGTTTAGATGATAAAAAATACATCCATTGTTTTATATCTGCGATTGTTAGTTGCTAACGATCTTTGACATTACATTTTATTGTTGAATTTTACATTGACATTTATAAATATCGACCAAATACAAGACAATAAAAAGATTGTTTATCTACGAGTGAAAAGGTTAAGTTCACGAGTGGACTTATTTTCCGAGTAGATAAAAAATCTTTATCGTCGTGTATAATACATTTTTTTTATAGCAGAACTTAAAGTTTAAAATAAATAAATAAAAGTTTAAAAAAAATTAAATTTCAAAAAAAATACAATTTTTGGCTTTTCTCAATACGAAACGTTAGATTATTTTTAACAGATTTAAAGCAAGTTTAAGCCTTGTTGAGTCTAACTCAAAGAATAAAATGTTGTATTCAACTCGCTTGACGCTTTATTCTATCTTGTGAATGATAAAATTTGTAAATTTAAATGAATAAAATAAATTAAAACATTTTATCTACATTTTATCTGTTAAAGTGTTACTTTATCTACCTTTGCGGTTAAAGTGCTACTTTATC
>NW_025401006.1:11761260-11775865 GCF_015345945.1 Tribolium madens
ATATTTACGATTCAGTGGAAACTGGTTTCCTACTGAAAAAAAATAGTTTAACATCTGCTATAGAAAAATTTAAAATGTGACCTCTAATAAAAAAAAAATATTTTTTTTTTCAAAAATTATTATTTATCATATTTATGATATTTAAGATTCAGTGGAAACTGATTTCCCATTGAAAAAAAATAGTTTAACATCTGCTATAAAAAAAATTTTAATGGGACGTCTTATAGAAAATACATTTTTTTTTTCAAAAATTATTATTTATCATATTTATGATATTTAAGATTCAGTGGAAATTGGTTTCCCACTGAAAAAAGTTTTCACGTTTTTCAGTAAATTGCGATTTTACGATAACGGCTTCAGCTTTTCAATCTAAATTGAAAGTGTTATTGCAAATAATGGGCTTCAAATTTATTGTTAATTCACAAACGACAACTAGAAATTTTACACCACCAGCGAATAAAGTGTAAAATAGTCGTGGTAAAACCCAGGCGACGTGCGTTGTATCGACCGAAATCAGTCCGGAAACCCGGAATTTGAGTATAAATTGACAAACTTGCTGAAATATGCGAATTTTTTTTTGAGTTTCCTTAATGATGTGTGGGAGAAATCAATTCTCCATCACGATTGTATACCAAAACCCTTTATTTCAGTTTTCAGTTTATTTTTGTATAATTCATGGAAAATCGTCAATTCGAAAAAACTGAATCATTTACTTGCTGATGAAAATTTAAGGAGCATCTATATTCAAATAGGCTTTTTAAGTCGCAATAAAATCGAAGACGGTGCTGAAGCTTCGATTACGAGACAAATTGTTCGGAATAAACCAAATTGATACGAAATTCACGTGACTATGAAAATGAAGAGAAATCTCCAAAATGCGACTTCATACGTTATATTTTTAGTTACAAAATTACTTTTTCAGAAATCGTCACTGTTTTACATAAAATCCTAGTAAAGAGGCTAAAATCGGCCCTAAGGTAGTTCATTATACCACAATTTTGTGTATTGTTGGTTGCGAACATTCACAACAGTGTTGTCAAATTATCTTAATGTAAACTGGAGATAAAGTATTATTTATTTTATTGTACAAATTTTTTTTCCTGTATCGTGGTATTGTATGGTGGCTAGATATTTTTTAGTTTATAGACGAGGTGGTACTACTGAAACGGGAAATCTGACAACACTGTTTGCTCAAATTCCCCAACCTCCTTTCTTCTCGCACATTTTAAAGCGTTTTTGCTCTAACGTTTTTGAAAAAAAAATTAATTATTACTAAAGTAACCTTAAAATTTTGGAGTTTGTTAATTTTTTTTAAATTTAAAAACACGAAAAAAAAAGATCTAAGCTTTCTCTTTCAAACGCCAAAAAAACGAACTCAAAATTCTAAAAAAGAGCAAAGTTACCGATTTTTAAAGTGGAAGGTGCAGTTTCAAAAATTTTTGAAAAACTCTAAATATTTAAAAAAACTGCTAAATTTAGGTATAGGAAAATCTGATGAAAACTCCCTTAAAATAACCCAATTAATCCAAAAACGCAGTAAAAAATATAGCTTTCTATTTAAAATAAGAAAGTTGAGACCGACTTCCGGTATAACTGGAAGTGCCGCCATCTTAAAAATATTTTCAAGCGGACTTAATGGATTATGCCTATGTACCAAATTTCAAATAAATACGATTATTTGAACTCCCAATACTTCTAATGTGAGGTTTAGACGGAACATCCTGTATAAAATTTTTCATTTTCATTCGTAGTTTTTTTAGTACACCATAGTTTTTTATTTCAATAATCTCTCTTTTTTAATATTTTTTTGAAGTTTGCAGTTAAAAATCTTTTTTTAATAAATTAAAAAAAAATTAATAATTGTAGTTGGAATGAATTTGAGATGTTTGCTAACGCAGTGGTATTGGAATAAATAGGTAATTTTATTCTGAAAAAAGTTAATTACTAGAAGAAATCTTTCAATTCAGTTCTAGTTTCCAAACTTTCGATTTTTTGCTCTTTGGTAGCGCTAAATTTTTCAGTTGTTTCGCGGAGCGTCAGCTTCAAAAAATTACCTCTCCCTTCGGGCCTCCTCAACTCCCAAACTTTCCTCATTAGAATTAATGCTAGAGATAATTTCGCTCCTGCAAATCCATTAGGAACTCTCCTTGCTGACCTACATTTATCCACTCGCTAAATTCCGACTCTCTTTTTCCCCAAACTGTAAAAAACCTGTTTAGAATTGTCTCCATATTAAAGCATGCGGGACATGAATTTATTGCCTCGCGGAGACCGTCCTGAAACGGATTTTCAGATGAATCACTCGAGACTTCAAGTCCTTTCATCTTGTCGTCTTTGGATAAATCCAAGTTTGGTGATGATATTCCAATGCAGCTTTGTGCTCGATATTGATCCGCCGGTTTAAGTGCACAATTCGTGTTAAAAGAATAGTCAAAGATCGTGAAAAAATTAATCCATGCGATAAATCGGCTGAAACACGATTTTACAAACAACTAAAAATTAATTTGGTTCGTTTACGACTCATCGTTTGTGTTTATGACAGAATTGTTTTATCAAAAATTAATGTTGATCTGTTAAATTTCCAAATAAAATTCGCGATTAATTTTCCAATTTGATTTTTATACATTTCACTGTTCGATTTAAATTAGGTGGGAGTTGGAAGCAAACACTGTTTTTTTCGTTTTTTTTATTCTAACATGTCAGTACAATATGCTTAGTCTAACATAATACTAATGCAGTAATTTTTGTAAGTGATAATCAGACTGTTATAAAATTATGTTTAGGCACAGTCGTACATTGGCCATACTAAATAGCGTCCTAACTAACATAGCATCACAAATATGGTTACAAAAACACTTAAAGATAAAGGAGGGTGAAAGCACCTCATTTACCCCAAATCTAGGCCCAAATGACCCTCCTTTCCCTCTAATTAGTGGTATTAAATGTATTATTATCGAGTCACATTAAATAATAAAAATTAACAATGAAATATTCACAAGTGAGTCTTATATCCTACATGTTATCAAATCACTCGTCGGTTTGTATTCTTAATGAACGATATTTACAACTCTTAATTAGATTAGTATAAATGTGGGATACTTGAAGCAAATAAAAAAATTAAACACAGATGTGTATTCGGCACTTGACATTTAACTACGGAAGCTCTAAATTTGAAATATTCGCGATATTTCATTTTGGTCTTTCTGATGTTAATTACATTTACTCCAATTACTTTCGGGTTTTACTCCTAATATCACAATGCAAAGCTTTGTTCAGTATTCGAATTTATTGTAACTGATTGAATTACAAATTAAGAAAAGGGAAAACACGAAATATTTGATTATGTAGCCTCCTCGTCTGCCTTTTCGTTCGTTTCTTCCGTACGGTATTTCCCATTGTAGTAGGGAAAATACTGTAGCACAGTTTTCCACTCCGACATATACGTCAGGAAAATCAAGGAAGTGAAAGCGTAACAGACTGCACTAGGCACAAACGACATCACGACTCGTATGTGTTTTGGGCCAATAATACGGAGAAAATGCGGAAATTCAAGGAGTGGTGCAATTTTTTGCGGGTTTGCAGACGCTTTGGGCTTTTTCGAGGGCTTTTTTGGCTTGCTTTTATCACACTCCACCATTTTGACAACACAAAGACTGACACTAAAGGGAAATGTCAATTTAATAATATACCCTGCGACCACGATAAGTTTCCCAAGTGAGGAAAAATAGCAAAAAAGCATAAAACCTGCACGTTTCTGTGTATTTATAACACCAAAAATGTGGATTGAAGACGAAGTCCGGTACTGTTTTTCATTAAATTTAATATACCCTGCGACCAAAATAAGGTTCCAAAAGTGATGAAATACAGTAAAAGAAATAGCAATTTGGTACTTTTCAGTTAAAGATTAAAAATGTGAACATATTCTCATTGTAGAAAATCAGCCAAATGGTGGCTTTTTCGAAGCTAGGGATTGAAATAATGAAAAGAATTGACAAACTGTCATATTTGTCGAAGACGTAGAAATTTGACGTTTGTTAATGTCAAATTTTAATTCTTGGTTATGTTCTCTCAGAGTCAGTGTCGCCTATCGATTAGTGACTTTCTCCTATAGTTATTTGCAATGTATACTTTGTAATCTTGAGAGATTTGTTTTTAAAATCAAACTGTACAGTTGGAGACAAAATACTTTGGTCGTCACTTTTCTGACACTTTAATGTAATTCAAGCTTTAACGTTAAAATGAATGACAATTTCAAATTAATGACAGTTATTATATTTTCCTATCAAAAATATGTACAGACAACTTGTCAACTATCATTGACAGTAGCTAAAAATAATGTTAAGAGTCCTATAGCATTCTTTACAATATAATCTCACTCAAGTGACATTGACGACCAAAGTATTTTGTCTCCAACTGTAATTTTAAACCAATTTCGGCTAAAGAATTGTTACAAAATGAGTAACCGTATATTAACAAATTGTTAATTAAATACATCATAATATTTGTCAAAGACGTCAAAATTTGACATTTGTAAATGTCAAGTATTTTAATATGCCCTGCGACCACCATGAAAACCAAACGTAACCATTTGGAATCTTTTTTAGTTACGGATTAAAAATGTAAACATTTTCTCGTTATAAAAATAAAATCAAGGTGGATTTTTCATAATTACTGAAGTAAGAAAAAGAACTGTCAGTTAATCGTCATCAACTGTCTTAATACTTACCAACGACGTCAAAATTTGACATTAATAACTGTCAAATTTTAATTTTTAGTTATGTTTCCCTAGTTTCATGATATTGCCAGTGCCATTTTTCGTTACTGACAACGTGTATTTTATAACTTTGATACATTTTTTTTTTCAAATTGTAAATAAGAGATTTGCCATTAACTGTCATATTTATCAAAAACGTTAAAATGCGACGTTTGTGACTGTCAAAAATTTTAGTAGGTAATACCCTGCTACCAGGCTAAGTTTCCAAAAGTGATAAAAAAAGTAAAACAAACAGTTAGAGATTAAAAATATAAACAATAAAAATGATGAATTTTCCGGAACTACTGAAACAGGAAAAAGAATTGTCAGTTAATTGTCATAAACTGTCATAATATATGTCAAAGACGTCAAAATCTGACGTTTGTGACTATCAAATTTTAATTTTATGTTAAGTCTCCCTTTTTTGACCTTGTCAGTCCATCAAAACACATAACAATTTGGTATTTTTCAGCAAAATGGTGGATTTTTCGTAATTACTGAAATAGGCAAAAGAATTGGCAATTATTTTTTATCAACTGTCATAATATTTGTCAAAGGCGTCAAAATTTGACGTTTGTAACTGTCAAACTTGTCAGTGCCATCTTTCTCCCTTAGTGGTAGAAACTTTGAAACATTTATTTTTGAAATGTCGAATTCTAACTAAAATTCTGAACGAGTTTGGGTCATTTTTAATGAAAGAATTGTCAGTTAACTGTCATAGTTGTCAAAATTCTAATTAAGATTTTGAACGAATTTGAGTAATTTTTAATGAAAGAATTGTCAGTTAATTGTCATTAACTGTCATAATTGTCAAAGAAGTCGAAATTCGACGTTTGCGACTGTGAAAAATTTTAATATACCCCGCGATCACAATAAGCTTTCAAAAGTGATATAAAATAGGAAAACAAATATATATTTTCTTACTTTTCCTAGGTACTAAAATCGAAAAATAAAAATCAAAAAATTGTCACTGTATTTGCCAAAAACGTCAAAATTTGACGTTTGTGAGAGTCAAATTTTAATTTTATGTTATGTTTCCCTTTTTTGACTTTGTCAGTTCATCAAAACACATAACAACTTGGTATTTTTCAGCAAAATGGTGGATTTTTCGTAATTACTGAAATAGGCAAAAGAATTGTCATTTGGAATTTGACAAATACGTCAAAATTTGACGTTTGTAACTATCAAACCTTTTTGCTTATGTTTTCCCTATTTTGTTGATATTGTCAGTGCCATCTTTCGGTTGCCGACTTTCTCCCTTAGTTGTGAAAACTTTGAAACGTCGAATTCTAACTAAAATTTTGAACAAATTTGGGTAATTTTTAATGAAAGAATTGTCAGTTAATTGTCATTAACTGTCATAGTTGTCAAAGAAGTTGAAATTCGACTACCTCGCGATCACAATAAACTCCCAAAAGTGATATAAAATAGGAAAACAAATATATGTTTTCTTATTTTTCCTAGGTACTGAAATCGAAAAAAAATCAAAAAAATTGTCATTGTATTTGTCAAAAAAGTCAAAATTTGACGTTTGTGACTTATGTTATTGACAACGTATACTTTGTAACCTTGAAATATTTTTTAAACGTCGAATTCTAAACGAATTTTGCTTAGGAATTGTAAATAAAATGAGTCACTGAACTGTAAACAGTTTCAGTTAGCAAAAAATTGTTCCAAAACTAAATGAAAACTTGATCATCATCCGAGTTGGACAAGTAATTAGTCTGGTTTTCTACATCACTACCCATCATGGTTTTTTTCACTGGTGTTACTGGATACCTGACCGGTCCCCTCCACTTCCTGCTAAGTCCTAAACTTCGAGGTAGCGCTATAGGCGGTATAGTAGCTTTGCAATTAGTATTATCTTCCTTGAGAAGTTTGCGATCAAGTGACCTAGAGTTGTTGTTACTCTTCGGTATAACATCGACAACAACAGCTTTGTCAGTATCGTAGATTTGATTGCACGATTTGGAAATATTCTTGTTCAAACTCGCCACCGAAGTATTGCTTTGCGGTAGATTCTTCTTCACCATCACATTCTCGGTTTCGGGTTCGATTTCATAGCGGATATGTTTATGATATGGCACTTCCGTTGAAGTATTACTAGACCCATATTTGTGAAAATTTGAAATGTCGAGACAGCTTTCGGTCACGTGTTTTTCGACAGGACTACCAACTAACACCCTGTGTAGACTTGAGTTGTAATTGGGGTACGATAAGCGTTTGAGTTTATTCATCGTGTTTTCCAAACGTAGATTTTTCAAATGGGATTCAGTGATATTTGATAAGTTCATTTTACACCCATCAGTGATGCGCAGCGTCGATTGTGAATGGACGCTCCGCGAGAGCACAAATTCCACTTTCTGCCCTGTATTGGTTAGCAAATTTAAGGCATTTTTGTATTTCATCCCTAGGAGGCTTCGCCCATCGACAGCGACGACTTGATCACCGCTCAATATATTCCCACTCAAGTGGGCAGGGCCTCCTAGGATCACCGACTGGATGTAGACGTTACCATCGGAGCCCTCTGTGATCTGCAGCCCTAAACTACCCCTACTGTCGCGCTCGACACAAACTGTCGATAAAATCCGCTCCTCCTCGAATGAAATATCATTCAGTTTGTTCAACAAAGTCTCACTTAAACTCTCATGAAAGTCGGGGAGAAACTGATTCGTGGGGGATTTCACCGAAGAATCTACAAAAAATACTAAAATTGAGTTTCTACACAATTACAGTTACCTATAATGTAGGCCTCGTTGGATATCGACGTGGAACTGCAATGAAGAGAGACAGATTGCAGCGACATCTCTTCTAAATCATCGTGACTTGGGGCGTTCATAGCTTCCATAGATCTGGATACTCGATTATTGAACATTCGAGTCCCCATTTTAACTCCGCGTCTCTTATCGGGATTGATATTCCCCAATCCTGACAGATAGCAACTATCAAGGATTAATCCTGAAGTTTTTCGTTCAGAAGGGAGCTCATTTTCCTTATTTTGGTAATCCTCGTTGATGTCTACACTTTTTGCCCGTCGGAGTTTGTTCTCATTTGATGCTTTACTGCACTTCGAAGAGGCCCGAAATTCGATTTTGAATTCGGTTTCGGCGTTCACCGTCGACTGGTCCAAGTAATTTGTCAGTGCTTCTAATTTGCACAAAGAGTTGGTTTCGTTTTTCATGTCTTTGAGGGGGATCCCGAATTGTTGGGAGAGCGTCTGGAGTGACGTGTATTCAGTGCGAAGACGGAGGAAAAACTGGTGGTGTAACGAAGCAAGACGGAAAGTGAAATAACTCCTGAAAATTACAATTCAAAGGTTGTGGCGTTTGAATTAAGAATCACAAGGCGACAAAAAAAGTCATGTCGTGACAACTTGACACATTTTATATCATTTTGTTCGTCTCAGTGAGACAAATCAAATGCACTAAAAAAATTTCAAAAAGTCCACACACTTTGAACAAAGTAATTTTTTTTCTAATTTAAATGAATTTAAAATACTTTAACTTTAAAAAATCATTACTCAGTAAGTATTAGGCCGATTTCCTTCAAATAAAGACTATTCTAAAGGGATGGCTTTGCCCTTTAGGATGATATAAAATTTGAAATTGAATATTGGCAAACTTTTCTTCGAACGGTGTTCGAAAAAGTTCGAAGTAAATCGAAATAATCTAAGAAAAACCCTACGAGTACTTTTTTTTCATCATTACCATCGTGTAGAGCATCTCTTTATTAGTTGTAATCCAAATTTTTAAAAGAATATATCGAGTGGTTTTCAAGATATGATTTTTTGAAGTTAATGTTTGCTAATCAAGCATTGTTCCATATCGGAGAAATGCATGTTAATCTTACTTAAAATTGCATTTTTATAAAAGTATTTGTTTTCAGACTCTTCTTTTGCTTAAAAATAGTCAATTGCACCTTCTTTGTTCTAATTAGAATAAACAAAAACTGTTTGTTTACTTAAAACAAATAAATAGTACCTGCGTACTAATTAAAGCAAATAAAGGGTTTTTTTGTTGTAAAAATGACCACTGAGATTATTGAGCAAAGAGGATCTAGAAGTTTAAGGCACGAGCCTTAAATATAAGGGCAAATCTTTTTCAAATCAAATCACTTTCCATTCAGATTTCGACTTGTTCACTTTATTCTAGTTTTCTGAAGTTTTTTTGAAAATGTTCTGAGCAAATGCTTTCTCATCACTTTCGAGTGATGTTAAATGAAATAAGTCACCTGATTTATTTTGTTGGTACATTCTACAATTAGCTTCAGTTAGCTTGTAGGTAGTAGTTATTGTGATAACAGTTGCACAGGAAGCAACTGACTTATTGTATTCAACATCAGTAGAAAGTGATGAGAAAACATTTGCTCAGAACATTTTCAAAAAAAAAAGTTCAGAAAGCTAGAACAAAGTGAACAAGTTGGAATCCGAATGGAAGTGATTTAATTTGAAAAAGATTTGTTCTTATATTTAAAGCTACTGCTTTAAAGTGCTAGATCTCTTTTGCTCAATGATCAGTAATCATTTTTAGAACAAAAAAACTCTTTATTTGCTTTAATTAGTACGCAGGTACCATTTATTTGTTTTAAGTAAAGAAACAATTTTTGTTTATTCTAATTAGAACAAAGAAGGTGCGGTGCAATTGACCATTTTAAGCAAAAGAAGAGTCTTAAAACAAATACTTTTATTAAAATGCAATTTTAAGTTAGATTAACATGCCTTTCTCCTATATGGCGCAATGTTTGATTAGCAAACCTTAACTTCAAAAAATCATATCTTGAAAACTACTCGGTATATTTTTTTAAAAATTTGGATTATAACTAATAAAGAGATGCTCTACACGATGGTAATGATGAAAAAAAAAGTACTCGTAGGGTTTTTCTTAGATTATTTCGATTTACTTCGAACTTCTTCAAACACTGTTCGAAGAAAAGTTTGCCAATATTCGATTTCAAATTTCATATCATCCTAAAGGGCAAAGCCATCCCTTTAGAATGATATTTATTTGAAGGAAATCGGCCTAATTGTTATTACTCTTACTCTTTGAATTTTTTTTAGTGCATTTGATTTGTCTCACTGAGACGAACAAAATGATATAAAATTTGTCAAGTTGTCACGACATGATTTTTTTTTTGTCGCCTTGTGGAATTTACTTTTTGTGGTCCATTTTGAGTTTGTATTTCTTTAGTTTCGACCCGTGGAGGATTTTAGTATGCGGAAGGATGCATAAATACTGTTTGCTGTAACACAAAGTTTGAATGCTTCTCCATTCGAACATTTCGTAGAGCTGTGGTCCGCAGTTGCTCGCTGATCTGTCACGTTCGTAGAGATTGATCCCTTGGGCGCTAATATACAGCCAAACGTCTTTCTGATTATTGTCTTTGAGCATCTGTAATAAGTGTGTTATTTATTACCGACGATGGTTTCTTATTACCCAAGTTGCGGTGTAAAAGTGTCCACCGTAATGGGGGAGACTTTGGGCAAGGATAATAAAGTCCTGTTCAGCCTTTTCCGCACTTAATCCCCTTTTGGATATATGACACCGGATCAATTCTTGACGCAAACCATACTGGTCATCGATCGCGCAAGACATGGTCTCTGGAACGTAATGTTCCAACAGGAAGTAGTCCCGAGCCCCATGCTCCTGTAGCGAAAAAAACATCAAGAATTACCATTTATTTGAGTAATTCCACATTAAAACGGTCATTTTAAATCTCAATTTGAGATATGTCATAGAACGCATTTCACGTTTTTCACTCTTTTTTATTTTTTCAACGTAAATATGTTCAAAATAAGTACCTAGTAGCAATTTTTTTTTTAATTATTGATCAAAATAGGTACTTTACGGACGTGGTGATACATTTATTCTAAAAATTTAATATTAACAATTTATTTATACATATGTACATTGTTTAAACAAAGAAATTAACAATTGCACAGATTTTTAAAATTTTCAAAAAATTCATGTAATATCTCTCATAATTTTACTGTGTCCTCACAAAAGTTTCAGAACGAACGTTTTAAAAATGTTTGAATTTTTTTTTCATACACCCCTGAAATTGCCTGAAAGTAGTGTTCCAATTACCGTCATTAATAAATTGTTCTAAATAAAGCACGTAATTTCATTTGTTTTATAAAAGAATAATTTTTATAAAAATATTTTATTCTATCTTCTAATATTGACATAAAAGTATGAGGGTTTTTTTTAGGGTTCGTTTTAGACAAAAATGATTTTTTTAAAAATCGCAATGTTTTTCAAATTCTCGATTATAATACCAGGTAAACAAAAAGTATGAAACATAACATTTTTTGCTTAAATTATATATTTTTTGCAAAAACTAATTGATGAATGATAATG
Organism: Tribolium madens; assembly: GCF_015345945.1. NCBI lineage: Eukaryota > Metazoa > Arthropoda > Insecta > Coleoptera > Tenebrionidae > Tribolium > Tribolium madens. Next base: position 11,772,370 of record NW_025401006.1, read on the forward strand.
TACTAAAAAAATGTAACGTTTTGTCAATAAGGAATAAAATTTTTCGAAATTTTGTTTTTGAGGTATGCAAAATTATTAGTTTTTTTTTTAAATGGCAACTCATTGTAAACCCTTTTTACAAAAGCTATTCTCAAAGAAATGCAAGTTATTCAATTTTAAACAAAAAAACTTCAATATTCATAAATTTTTGCTTAAATTATATATTTTCTGCAAAAACTAATTGATGAATGATAATGTACTACTAAAAAATGTAACGTTTTGTCAAGAAGGAATAAAATTTTTCGAAATTTTGTTTTTGAGATCTGCAAAATTATTAGTTTTTTTTAAATGACAACTCATTGGAAACCCTTTTTACAAAAGCTATTCTCGAAGAAATGCATGTTATTCAATTTTAATCAAAAAAAAAATTCAATATTCAATCAAAATTAATTTCAATTTGGCATGCACAAAGAGTATTTTGCAAACTATTTCCCGAACAAAGTTTACAAAAACAATATTTTCATTATGAGAAATAAAAAAAAATCATTTATTTCAATCAAATCCTTCAAATTTCTGAGATTTATCCAATCAGATTCGCAGTAATTTAGCACACGGGCAAATTATCGATAATTTGCACACTCCCATTTTTCCCAACTGTATTAATTTTTTTCACAATATGAAAAACAAAATTTTCTATGTGAAAAACCATTTAATAGGACAAGGAAAGTTCTGAATTATCGATTGAATGAAGCTCAGAAATTTGAAAGATTTGATTGGCTTAAATTTTGTAAGGGAAATAGTCATAAACCTAAGTTGCCATTTTGAAGAAAAAAAAAATCGTATAACTCAAAAACAATTTTATTCTTAACAAATGATCACATTTTTATAGCACTTTATTTTTTTTAATTATTATCATTTTCTGAAGGAAAATAATTTAAAAAAACGCTTGGTTCCATATTTTTGGTTCACCTTGTATAATAAAATGTAATATCTAAAACATTTGGAACTACCCATTTAAACAACTCTAGTAGACTAGTTATATGATCTACAAACAACTTTTGTAAACTACTAAGAAGTACATCTAAAGAGTAGATAAGTTTTGAATATATATCTATTAAAAAAAAATGGACCTAAAGAATTTTTTATTTAATTTCCGGAAACGTTATTTTCAGGCGATTTCAGCGCTCTTAAAAAAATTTTTTCAGCCATTTTTAAAACGTCCGTATGAAGACGTAGTAAAAACATGAAAGTTTTTACATGAATTTTTTGAGAATTTTAAAATCTGTGTAAATATAATTTTTTTTTGTTCAAACAAAAAAAAATTTTTTCTTTAAAAATTATTTTTTTATAATAAATTGTAGAATACATGTATTACCACGTCCGTAGTGTACTGATTTATATCCATTATTTTTAAAAAAGAATATTGATTTATCCTTAAAATAAAAATTGTTTTGCTACGAGGTTCTTAATTTTGGCTATTCCTGTTTACAGGAGTGAATATAAAGTATGGAACCAATAGTTTTTTTTAAATCTTTTGTCCCTAGAAAATTTTAATTTTTTGAGTTATGGGATTTTTTTGTCAAAATTGCAATTTACGTAAAAAAAAATTATGAAGAAATGAAATATAAAGTAGATAGTTGTAATTCTTAGACAATAGATCATAACCTTCATGAAAAAATGGTTTTATAGTGGGTTGACATTTAAAAAAATAATTTTTTTGTAGAGGAAATTTCGAAAAATTTTATTCTTGATAAAACATCACATTTTTATAGTACTTCATCAATTATCAATTAATTTTTCCAAAAAATAACTAGTTTAAGCATTCACCTGGTACATACGAGTAAAAAAATCAAAAACAGTGATACAAATCGGAAATAATGAGATTTAAAAGTGATCGTTTTGGTGTGGAACACTCATTTATAATAACCCAATTACCCTCTCGCTGTAATTTCCAAACTCCGCTTGCAAGGCAAGTCCGTCCAATTCGATAAGCTGTGAGAAAGAGCAGGGCAATTGGTGTTCAAGTATCGACCTTCTCAATTGCAAATACAATAAATGACGAGCTTGCAATCCTCGGATCCCACGAAGACTGGGCAGGAAGAAGCGAACTCGCATAAATAAAGTAAGAGTAGCATTTTGCAAATTGCCAGGTTGCACAGCCTTGCAAATTCGGGTGTCTGATGGGAGAAAAACAAAATCGCCAGCGATTAATGCCGAAAGACCCAACATGAAGTTCTCCTCGATGTGTTCTTTCTGGATTATTGCCTGCAATTAAAAAAAATTGCAAATGAAAACTGAAAATAAACTATGCAACACTCTCAAGACGGGAATCTCCACGAACACCTCCAGAAAAGGAAGCTAAAAGCTGTCAGGTGTGTTGAGACTAAAGCTACACAGGCTGGAAGTATTTACGAGCTTTTTATTGTTCTGCTAAAAATGTTGAATGTGTTTTATTATTCAACTTGATTGATCTTGGAAAAAGCTGAGTAAGCTCTAATCTTCTGAAATTAACCGCTTCGCTTTAGAAAGCAGCTGTGCATTTTATTGATTAATTTCGAATTGTTGTGGGATGTATTCAACGGTGTTCCGTCAGTTTTGCATTTTTTTTTATTATGATTTATTAATTAAAGTAATGATTAGCAAATATGAGTAAAATGGGTGATGTTTACACTACAAAAACTGCCAGATTAATGCCTGTATTTCGGAATAGTGCAAAACATAAATCTAGAAGTTTTGATAATAAATTATTCATCCTTCATCCACATAACTTTTTGTGAATTTAAAAAAATATATATTAAACTTTAATGCGACAAAATATAAATTTATTTTATACTAGACAGGACTATTTTGGTTTCAAATAACGCATTCAAAGTGAAAAAAAAATACCACCAGTTTAAGAAAAAAACTTAAATGTTTTTCAAGTTAAACTTCCCATAAGTAATTAATTATTGCATTTTTTTATTCAACATTAAATTATTAAATATGGAAAGTCTATTTTTCCATTACACTTTGAGTGTGTATTCAGTTTTTTTTCAATAATAAAAAAATAAAAAGAAAGAAAAACAAGAATAAACAGAAAATATAAGCAATATCGGAATAGATTGTTGAAATTATTTATTTACTTATTAAATTCGTAAAATCTGAGACAAGTTCAAAAACACTAGTTTTTAAGTGTTTAAGTGTTGACAAATTTTTACTTTTTTTATTTTGTAAATTGCGGCAAAAGCGTGACTTAATGATATAATTATTTGACGTAAACCTATGTAAAATGTTCTGGGGAATCGATTGACGTCAAGAAAACTGTAAAATTCGTAATAGTTTTTAAGTTATAGACGTATTTAAATTTTTGATATTTTTGACTTTATCACAAATTTTCTTGATAACTATTTATCGTAGAGCATTGATCATTGAATATGATAGAGAATTAAATTTTCTTTCCAACGGTACCAAATCTTAGAAATTATCTCTAATAAGTCCGGAGTTATTGGCATTAGACCACTCCGCGTACCGAAAATCG
>NW_025401006.1:11776995-11786995 GCF_015345945.1 Tribolium madens
AATTTTTCTCAAATTCAAATTCAAATATAATTCAAATAAATGTCAAAAGAGGGCGGGCGCATAAGAGCGCGATCTTTAAAACATGTGCACATGTTCTAATAAGTATAYGAGAGAAAGCGCACAATACTAACTAAAATAAGCACCAATAGATGGCGGGCGTATAAGAGCGCGAACTTTAAAACGAGTATGTGTAAAAATAGTGTAAAAGTTAATAGTAAAATAAGTTGACAAAAGGTAAGTTAAAAGTAAAATAAATGAAAGGTAAGTTTTGCATTAAAAATTAAGGATTTTTTTTTATTAATTATTATTATTATTACTAATAACATAAATGATTTACATAAGTGTACTAGTGATATAGATATAAGTAAACAAAGGGTAAGTAATATAATGTATAATAAAGTAAAAGTAGCATGAAATGTATACAGGTTTTCACTATTTATCATAGAACACTGATCTTTTTTGTACATGATAGAAAATTAAATTTTCTTTCCAACGGTACCAAACACAAGCGCTTATCGCCAATAAGGAGTTATTGGCAATAAACCGCTCCGGGTGTCAAAAATTGACCAAAATCTCGACAAAAATCAGAAAAATTTTCATCTTTAAAATTGTTCCATATAACGTTCTTTACATTTCTAGAGGTCTCAAAAAAGTGCATAAAACGTTATTGAGTCAGGTTTAAAAAAATACGAATTTTTTGGGTTTTTGGAGAAATTAAACCATTGATAAAGTTACTCTTACTCTCTTACTTTATTATTAATCCAGGTGTAAATCAAAATTGAAATATGCAATTAATAAACTTAATAAAATAATAATAAGAACATTTGAGCTAAACACGTCTATGGCGGCATATAAGTGTCACAGCGAACACAATAGCCCGAATATTAATCAATCGAATAGCAGAAATGAATGTGGGTCGCCATGCATACCTCGAACAGTTGTCCCGCAGTGGTGGTGTTGGGATTGCAGAGAACGTCAACTTTTTGCCCATTTAACATGATAACTGTCACATGCTTCTTTTGTCCTTTGAAATCGGGCATAGTAATCTGCTTACTTGGCAGCGAAGCCCTCACAACGAATTCCGGCCCAACACAGTCCCTCGGCACGTCAACACTGGCACGGTAAAGTCTGGACGCGGCCCTTTGCACCGGATTTCGCCTCATCCTCGGTCTTCTGCCACTATTACCACCATCCAGACGCTCTCCCCGACTCAGTTTGGAATTTTTCCCGCAATAAACGTCCGAACCGGTGGCTAAATCACTCAATCTGTTCGTCGCACTCCCGCAAAATTGAAAATCCTTAGGTAGATCATTGTTAAAGTATCGCATGTCAGGCACACACATCGATTTGGGGCGCACGAGTGAGCCGGGGGCGTTGGAAATCGGCATGGAGAAAGACAGGTCCTCCATGCTGGTGCTGGCTTCTTTTGTCAGTTTCAGGATGGGGTCGTGGGGGCGCGTCAGGCCGATCCAGCGGCGGGGGATTGTACCAATCCCCTCTGTGTTCGATTCACTTCTGGAAAAACAACAATCATCATTATATCTATCACATACATTATTCATTCGAGATGGGAAACAAGAACGAGTAATGACAGGATTCCACTTGATGACTCTCGTCTTCGTATAACAATTTGCAAGTTATTAATTCTAATTTACCTTAATTACGTTATAATCATCTCAACAATAACATATGAGGAACATTGAAACAATTATATTGTGGAATCTATTCAAGGACAACATTTTTGTTTCATCTAAACTATTTTTAAATTGCTGTGATCTGTGGTTACCTATTCCTGGTTCTGGGACGTAATTCGGGCATAGCTGGGGGTCCCCAAGGGGTGTCGAGGGCTAATTCCACAGCTGCCATTGCTTCCTGATGCAAATCCATGACGATGTGAGAAAAAGGGCGGTTTTGTTGACGTCGCTTGCAGTAGTCAGAAATAACCTAATATCAAACTAATGTTTAAAAAAAATTATCGATTTCAATTGAGTCACAAAATCTCATTAATAGTCTTATTATTTTCGGCATTATAATATATTATGTTATTAGGAGTAAAAGTGATACTTTTGTGATAAATAATATTAAATCAATAAATAAACAACTGCCTTATACTAACTGTCTTATTTAAAATAATAGAAATATAACATATTTTTTGCATTCAAATATCTGAATATCTCCATTTTAGAAAGCACAGACTACGAAAGACAGTTAAATTAAAAAATATCAGCCAAAAAATTCTCTAGACTTGCAAAGATAACAAAAATTTTAAGAAGAAATTCTCTAATCCAAAAAAAGTCCCCACAGAATTTTCAAAATATCGAGCTGCAAGAAAGAGAAAAACTAAAAAAACTAATTAAATAGAAATAACAGTTTAAAAAATTCTCTAAATTTGCAAGTAAACATAAAAAACTTAGGTGAAAAATTCTCGAATCTAAGAAATTGTCAGTGTCTTTTCACTTGAGGAGACCAAGAAAAAATACAGAAATACCATCAGTCTAAAAAATTCTCTAGAACAAATCAGAAAAAAATTCAAATTTAAATAAATGTCAGTGGAGATTTTTTCCAATATGGAGTTGCAAAAAACTAATTTTTCTATCACAATTTCTATATGGAATTTTTTTTGGTGATGTAGGACAGAATTATCAAATATAGCAACTTTCATAACTCTAGAACTCTTTCTAATTTAAATCGAATTTTTTTTTGTTTCAAAAATGTCTATAACCGGTGAAGAAAAAGTATGGAACTAACCATTTTTTAAATCATTTGCCTTCACAAAATAATAATTAACAAAAATTAGAGTGTTTTGTTTATGAGTTAAGCGATTGTTTTTCCAAAATGGCAACTTATATGAGAATTTTTTTCAATAAAAATTGAATAAAAAGTAGATAGCTGTAATTAATATCATAATATATCATCGTAGCCTTTATAAAAACAAGGTTTTATAGTGGTGGGTCACTACTTGAAAAATTGAAAATTTTGCAGAAATCAAAAAAAAAATAAATCGAAAAATTTTATTTTTGGGAAACGTTCATCAATTATCATTTTCAAAGAAATAAATAGTTTGAACAAAAAACGTTTGGTTCCATACTTTCTGTTCACCTGTATATCGCAGAGAATTAAAAATAAATTTTAGAATTTTTAAGTTTAAAATTACACTGATCTTAACAATGTGGATTTCGTCGCTTAATTAATTCTTAATTTCCAAGATTTTAACAAATTTGGCTTTTGACAAGAATAATAATAAATAAATTTACTCAAACCAGTTTGAGTAAAGTTGAGTTGAGTTTAACAAATTTGTCGATTTTCTTAAAACCCAGTTCTTTCTACATCCTTTGACCAAGATAATGAAAATAAAAAAGTAACTAACAGGAAAAAGACGGTTAAATATTCACTATTGATCAAGAAGCTGTTTTCCTGCGCCTTGAAGCACTTACCTTCTAAAGCGACACTTGCAACACTTTAATTTCGTGAGTGAACGTCTTAAAGAAACAATCAAATTAGCATAGAAGCATTTAGGACCTAAAGTGCATTTAACTTCACCCACCAGAAATTTCTAAAGCAAACATTTAGTTTATTCACAAGTTTAGCAACTCCAATGTTGTTGCTTCCTCCTTGCCGCATCATGTAAAAATAGGCAAGCTTTTGAAACATGGCATTGACAATGTCAGGTATCGGAGTTTCAATCTTAAGCACTTCGCAAACTAACAAGAAAATCCTCTTATTTCACGTATTATTTTTCAACGGCCTGTGGATACTCCAACAGGTATGTCAAGTAGCATTTCCGGTAGAATTTTCACGTTCAGGTTTAATTTCGATCTAGTAAATTGACGTATGTATCCAAAATAAAAACCAATGGAACGAATTGTTCTCTTTATTTTGACATTTAACATTTACAGTGCATTAAAGTATACATTTCTAAAGGCAATTGACCATGAAAAATGCATTAGACCAACAGTTCTTATTCGTTTTGGGATCGATAAATGTATTTTCTCAAGTATCAGCACCTCTCGCCATCTGTGCGAAGTAACTTCCCACTTTCGACTACATAAAGGAGTCGGTCGTGGAAATTATACCCACCTTCGATTTTATCGTCATATCGACATATTTCATGGATAATAATAATAAAAATTTATAATTTCTCTCTACAGGGTGCGGCAGAACTCGCGCCCCAGAGAAAATTTTCAAATAAGGTAAGATATCAGGAACATGAAAAAAATGTTTAAAAAATTCTATCTGTCAAAAAACTTTGACATATAATTCTTGACATTTAACTTTTTTTATATCTATTTAATGATACTGATGATTTTGTATATGTTTTTTTTACAATTATTTAGTAAAGGGACTAAAATTTTGCCAATAAAAGCCACAAACAACATTGAACAGCCCTGTATATCAAAAGCATCGTTATCGAATTTTTTTTAAGTAAATGTTAATTTTACAGTTTAATTTTCATTAAGGTTTACTCCTAGTTTATTAGCTAACATCCATTCTTCTTTCGAACACTTTATTTTATGTTCTTAGCAGCGTAACCAAGTGATACACCCCATTTCACCCCGTTAAAAGTTGTATTTCAAAATTTCGAAAATTCTAAATTGCATGATTCTTTCTTCGTTTAAAAGTTTATACCCCGTTAGAACTTATTTTCAAAAAATCTTGTCTTAGTGCACCTTTACAACCGCTAAGGAACATTTCCCAAAATTCAAGTTACTAAATTTGTTTAAAAGTGTACACCCCATTGCACCCCTTAGAAATTTATTTACAAAAACTCTTGTTTTAGTCAGGGACGAACTGGCAAATTTTTTCATGGGGTGCTAAGTTGAAATGAGGGCACAATAAATGAAATAAAAAAATGTATATAAACTACTTACACTTAATGCAGTATTTTTTTAAAAACTGCGTCACTTTTTCATAATTCATTAATTATTTCCTTTACTGAGGGTGTGGCGTCACATTCAGTTGGAATCATGACATGGTTTAATAAAAAAAATAAAGTTTTTTGATGAACGTCTTTAGAGACTGCTTGTAATTTTAATTTTTGTTTTTCTTTTCGTTTCTGTGCACCAAATTTATATTTATATATATTTAGATTTTTCCATTATTTATGCCCACAAATAAATTTAAGTAAAAACGATATCTTATATATTAAAAAATGTGTGACATAATTTTAATCACGAATATCCCTCTAAAAATTAGAATAGATAACACAGTATTTATTGACCCACCTCAAAAAATATAAAAATTACAGCTTATCAAAAATCGGAAAAAAATATTTTCTGAAAATGTTTTTGTTATCCGATTATTATGAAACTTTGCATGTTAAAAGACAAAAAGACACTCTTTGTTTTGGTGTCAATGGAAGTTTTGTAAAAGCTATACATTTTCCGTAGCAATGGGCCTTTCCAGTTTTTGGATCATAACTTTATTGGTCTATTAACCCATATTTTTAATACCAAAACTTGGAAGTCCAACCATTTTTTCATAAAAAAGATACTCTTGTTGTCAAAAATGTAAAAACTCTCGTCTTCGTACTCTTAGCACACCGATAAAACGCTAAGGAAGATATCTTCCAAATATGTTTTCACCCTAGTTTAAACGTTTAAACACCCCATATCATCCCCTTAGAGATTGATTTTCGAAAAATCCTTTCTTAGGCCCTCTACACCCTCTAAGAAACATATCTTCCAAGTTTCATGTTTTTATCTTCATTTAAATTTTTACACCCTATTTCCTTTCTTATCAACCCTCTACACCCTCTAAAAGACACATCTTTCAAAATTTCTATTTACTTCTTCGTTATATCACTTAACAATGACGAATTTTTATAGAAACTTTGGGGGGGAATTTTCAAAAATTACGAAACACGTTTTCTTCCTTTTTTTCATAGATATAACTTCAAAAAAATACAGCTTTTTATACCAACCTTCATCCCCGTTTAACCCGCATGCGGGTGAAATTTACAAAAATCCTGAAACACGCTTTCTTCAGTTTTAACTTATCAAAAATCGGAAACAAATATTTTCTGGAAATATTTTTGTTATCGTTTATCCGCTTATTATGAAACTTTGCATGTTAAAGCACAAAAAGACACTCTTTGTCTTGGTGTAAATGGAAGTCTTGTAAAAGCTATACATTTCCGGTAGCAATGGGCCTTTCCAGTTTTTGGATCATAACTTTTTTTGGTCTATTAACCCATATTTTTAATATCAAAACTTGAAAGTGCCACCATTTTTTCATAAAAAAGATAATACTCTTGTCGTCAAAAATGTAAAAACTCTGGTCTTAGTACTCTTAGTACACCGATAAACCCCTAAGGAAGATATCTTCCAAATAAGTTTTCACCTTAGTTTAAAGGTTTAATATTTTATATTATTCAAAATGTTATTCAAAAATGTTCCAACATTTTCTCTTTTACCAAAATTATGAATTTTTTCTTTTACGTACTTATGAGAACCTTTCTGAATCTAAAATTAATTTTGGCAACAAACACAGTGACATCACTTTCTTGTTTGGATTTCTGAGTAATGGGTGTCTAGAAAAAACGTTAAAAAAATTTAGTTAGTTCCCTATGTTAAAATAAGAAAAAAACTTCCTATACAGTCCTATATCCTGAAATGCTTCCTGAAGGAGTTAGAGCCCCCTAAAAATAGTGGGCAAAAATCTTTTGTTCTCAATTATCTCAGTAATCGATGAACATAAATTTACAAGTTTGCATCTAATGGAATATTTTGGGGCTAAATGCCAAAAATTGTGTACCCTATTTAAAGGGGCAAAGGGGGTTAATCTATTTAAGATAAAAAAATTAATTTCTGCTCTTGTTATTGCAATTTTTTATAATTACAATTTATTCTTAGTAAAATAAACGTAATGGGGGAAAAACAGTAACAGAACAAAAGAAATAAGAAAAAAATGTGATATCACTGTTGCAAATTCACAATTAGACAACAATAAAAACGTCCAAATACCAATATCAATAAATATCACTTATCATGTATCATTTTTTTCTTTGTATATTATTCAAAATGTTATTCAAAAATGTTTCAACATTTTCTCTTTTACCAAAATTATGAAATACTTCCTCCAATAATAATTAAATCATGAGTTACTTCCACGATCGGCTAATGCACATTAATTTGCATAACTAATACTGTTAGTGGGGTGTTGGATGTCACCGAGACGAGAATGAGTGCATTGAGGTAATACATATCGATTAATTAGTCACGTACTGATTGGTGTCAGAGAACATAATTAGGGGTGACAGTGGAGGTATTTCTATCACAATTTATGCATGGAATGGAAACGACCATAATGTGCGATAAGGGGTTAGAAGGAGAACCACTCAGGATTAGATCGCATACTAGTCCAATAAGAGTGACGTGTCGAAAAAATAAAGAATAATGATAAGACTTTAACCTTTAACCTTTTCTTTGGAGTAATAAAGGAAATTTCTCTAAGCCGCCTTTCATACCACAACAGAAAATTGGACGGTTTAAAGTCAATATTTTTATTCGGAGTTCGAAAACCTGACAGCATTTCTGAATAAATGAGACACCCAAAAACAATTTTAATTCGTTCCGATTCCTTATTTGAGGGATTACAGACCACCTGAGTCCGCGTTTTGAAGATCTATTATCCATAATTTATTGTTTTACGACAAAGCTTCGGATTTTTTTAAAAGCTTGAACGTATTTTTGATTCAAAAGCTCCCCAATGTCTCTTGTAGGAGTAGTAAGTAAACATTAGTAAATGGGAAGTCTCTAGTTAAGCTTATGTTGTTATAACTGTGTCAATCATGTCCTATCTTTAGCAAACAGGGAAGCCTCAACGAACGCCACTATATTAAAACTTGATGCGTCCTTTTCTGCTCCTTATCTCGACGTCTGCAACAAGTTTCGCAGAATACAAGCTGTAGATACAATCTGAAACACTTAACTAGATTCCCCGTCAATTTATAACCCTTATAATAAGGGTTATAGTACATAAACCACATGAGAAGCTAGTCAGATATTCAAATTTAGAACTTCATTCAAAGAATTAATTTCGCGATTAATTCCAGGGTCTAAAACTGAAAAGTAAAAGTGGGATAACTGATAGCCGGTCGTAATTTTGTTACAAAAACCTCTCCCCCACAGGGTTGAATTTATGAGTGGAAGGACCCTAACCATGTGTTATGTTTGAAACTGTAATATTTTGTTATGGCTTCGAGGTGTTTTATTTTGTTGCTCATCGGATAGAATAAATTTACCAAACGTCAAATTTTAATTACCAAATTGAATTGGATTAATGCAAAAGTTTATTTAACCTACAATTATGCATAAAATATGACCGGCTTTGATTGCAGTTCACTAACAGATTTATTAATTAATTGTAACTAAACGGTTTCGTGTCTATGCAAGTCACGCCGATATTCTGATAATCTCTCGTTTTATGTGGAAAAAACAAATTCATTGATTTAAAATCCCCCAGGGAGGGTGAGTACACAATCATAAATCTCTTTTTTAATTCACAGATAGCCGATAATCCAAATGTGTGTAAAGATTTCAACGCAGGAAAACAAAATAATTTCAAACTATTCTAGTCCTATTCCAAGCTCTGGTTTTGGGTTTGTGCTCCAATTTTCTGCTTTTTGTGATACGGCAAATAAATTTAAATTTATTATATCCTTCTTTAGTCTTATACAAATAGAGTAGATTATTGCACTCATTACTGTTTAGCCTTCTTTTGTTCTTTCTTCGGCGTTATTTCCTAGCAAAATTCCGGGTTATTTTTCAAGGAAACGCTTTGCCGCTTATTATGATGTAAAGTAATCCACATAATGACACGATTTAAAAAACACAATTTTACTTCTATTTCCATTTTACTGTTCTGTTCTAAGCCTAAGAAAAAAATAATCCGTGTTACCTACATTATGAATTATTCCGACTATGTCGTTCTGACAAAACCCAAGTGACATTTCTCTGTTTTCTGCATATTAAAAATTTAAAATTAAACTACCCGCAAAAACAAGAAGCGAAGGCAAAAATACACACTCAAACATTTTCTTCATTTCAAAATATTCATAACAGCTTTTTGCAAATTAAAGGACTAAGTTAATTTAATTAATTGTAAGTAAGCAATTCTTATTATTATCATTCTTATAAATAATTTTAATTGTTAAATTGCGCCTTATAATAATTTCTATTTGCGTAAAAGTTTATTCTTTTCTGGTCCTAATTTTTTTAATTTTTTTCTGAAAGTACTTTATGACGATTAAAAAGCAACCTTTTAAATATAATATTTCGTTTATTTAGATTCAAGATTTATTTCTTCTTCAACCTTTTGAAATTCCTTTATTTTCTTTTTTCACACTTTTCTTATTTCTATTTATCATTCAATTTTCTTTCTTAACTTATATCGCTCTTTGTGTGTTTGAAAAGTATAGTATAGTTTACGATTTATATCCACAGCTATTTTTACGAATTAAATTTTTCTCTTAGCATTAAAAAAATAATTTGAATTGTAAGTTTAGAAAAACTTATTTGGTCACTTATGGTTTCTTTTTGTAGATTGAGTTCTTGTCAGGATTTTCTAACACTAGTACATAATAATAATAAACCGTCCTTATTTGAATTGTAAATACAACTCGAAAGGCATTTGCTAGACAGCAAATGCTATATAAACTTAACTCCTCTTAAACAGAAAAATAAAGAAATAAACAAATATATGAAATGAAATATACAAAAATTGCACTCTACTAATACACACATTAAAAATAAGGAAAATAACCTTTAAAGAAAACAGAAAAATATAATAAAAGAAAAAAAAAAACAAGTAAATAACAAAAAGCAACAAAATATTTAGTAATGTTACAGAAAAACTGTGAATTAGTGAAATATGTCTTAATTTTTTTGCGAAAATTGTACACCAAAAGTTTTTCTTTAAACAAACACAAACAAACATTATGTTTATTAGGAGTAAAAGTGATTAGTTTATGTGGCGAAGCTGAACGTTTATTTTGCCACAC
>NW_025401006.1:11791995-11799048 GCF_015345945.1 Tribolium madens
CCATGGTGTAACGGTTAGCACTCTGGACTTTGAATCCAGCGATCCGAGTTCAAATCTCGGTGGAACCTACTTTTTTCCTATCGATAAAACGTTACCTTTTCCGTCTCCGTGTCTGAGCATTGTTTGTTGGGCCTGTATTCAGGCGCTAAATAACCCGCCAGGTGTGCTGGGGGACCACATCCAAATACTGTACTGCTCTGACATAGTTTCACCCTTCCCCTCGACGACAGTATGAGGGTAGACGGTGTTACCAAAGGAATGCATGAATCACCTGAGGCACCATCTGGAACAAACAATTGTTCTATAAGTATCAACCTCAAAGCGTTACTCGCATGTCAGGAAGCGTTCGATATTTATTCGAATTGACACAGAGGAATACAAATCTTCAACGTATTGTCTGTTTGCTACCATAATTCTAACTTTACGGAACGGTGAAGTGATAAATTTACTGTTAAGAAAAGAGCCACTGAGCCGCCGAAATAAATGAACACAACCCTAATCTCTCAGAATTTAAAATATACAGGGTGTTCCGTTTTTATTGTTACAAATTTAAACAGGTGATAGGATATTCAATTCTAAGACAAAAGTTTCCTATAAACATGTATCGAAAAATGCTTGGTAAGGGAGCTACACCCCCTGGACGGGGGCTAATATGTTTTTGCTAATATTTCAGAAACCATGTAAGATAAAGTTACAAAATTTGGTACAGATGCTAACCTTTATACACCTAAACGAATTCAAACATCAAATGTCGAAATTTTTAATCAGGGGCGTACGAAACTGGGAGAGTTCATGGTTAAAAATACCCTATTTATTTTGGCTTTAGTTTCTTTAGTTATGCATTGACCAAAATGGTGGTCACTTTGAACAACTCCTTTATATTTAGGCAAATTCATTTAATTAATGTTATTATTGTTACTGTAATGTAATGTTAATTAGTTGAGGTTCATTAAAAAAATATGAATTTCATGATTTTATTATTCTGTAAATTCTGATTTATTTGAATGTTGTATTGGTGTGTAACATAAATTTTAAATTAATTTTATTCAAAAACAATAAGTCGTATCGACACAAGAGAGACTTTTCTGTGATAAACTATCGAACTTAAGATTTTGTTGCTGAAAGTACCGAGAAACTAAAGCCAAAATAAATAAGGTATTTTTTTACCTTAAACTTCCCCAGTTTCGTACACCCCTGATTTCGACATTTGATATTTGAATTTGTTTAGGTGTATAAAGGTTATTATCTGTACCAAATTTTGTAATTTTATCTTAAATGGTTTCTGGAATATTAGCAAAAACATATTAGCCCCCATCCAGGGGGTGTCGCTCCCTTACCAAGCATTTTTCGATACATGTTTATAGGAAACTTTTGTCTTAGAATTGAATATCCTTTCACCTGTTTAAATTTGTAACAATAAAAACGGAACAGTCTGTATGCAGGGTGTTCGGTCCAAGTCGCCCCGGCTGATAACACCTAAACTTACTAAACTACGTAAAATAAGAAAAAAACTTCCTATATAGTCCTATATCCTGAAATGCTTCCTGAAGGAGCTAGAGCCCCCTGAAGATAGTGGGCAAAAATCTTTTTTCCTCAATTATCTCAGTAATTAATGGACATAAATTTACAAAAGTTTGCATATAATGGAATTTTTTGAAGCTAAATGCTAAAAATTGTTTACCCTAATTAGAGGGGTTATTCTATTTAAGATAAAAAATTTAATTTCTTTTTTATAATTAAAATTTATTCTTAGTAAAATAAACGTAATGGAGGAACAACAGTAACAGAACAAAAGAAATAAGAAAAAAATGTGATATCACTGTTACAAATTCACATTTAGACAACAATAAAAACGTAAAATCTCGATGAGGTTTAAAGATTCCAATTACTTAAATTGCCCCAATTCAAAAAAAAAAATAAATTCCATTTTCTACAAACAAAATTTTACTTAGACATTTTTAGTTAAAATTGTTAAAATTTAAAATTGTTCGATAATACGACATGGTTTTTGCTTAATTAATTACTATCCAACAATAACTAACAATAAAATACAAATTCGTTATAAAAAATCTAAACTTAAATGATCATTTTCTTATGAATTATTTACTAATAATATTGAAACGCAACGTGCAACAGGTTCCCAATTATCACTTTATTTATTTATTATTAGCAAAAAAAAATCTAAATTATAGTAGTTGAAGGATTGAAGATATTAATAAGTGTCTGAGAATTGTGATTTTCAATATTTGAACGTTATCAAAAAATACGAGTATGAGACAATATTTTATCTCAAAAAAATCGGCAATATTTTATTTAAGAAAATTTTTTTAATGAGTAGAAAAAAATTTTTCAACGCAAAGTTTTACAGCAATTTAGGAACACAAAATAAAACATAATAAAAAAAAAACTACTTAAGAAGACTTACGAAATGAAAGTTAAAAAGATTCCAAAAAGAATTGTTTTAAATTTTCAAATGATACTATTTTTGCATAGGTAGTTAAAAAAGAGGTGAAAAACTCATTTTTTTAAGTGAAACTTTAACTACATCTAGAGCTAAAGTTAAAGTAAAATAGCTAATTAATGCTTTATTGCAATAGTGCAATCCATGTAATTTTTTCTTTTACTTACTTATGATAAACTTTCTAAATCTAAAATTAATTTTGGCAACAAACACAGTGACATCACTTTCTTGTTTGGATTTCTGAGTAATGGGTGTCCAGAAAAAACGTAAAAAAATACAACCCTAATCTCTCAGAATTTAAAATATATACAGGGTGTTCGGTCCAAGTCGCCCCGGCTGATAACACCTAAACTTACTTCTTTTTTTCAAAAAGTAGATATTTAAGTAATAATATTCATTCTTGGCTTTCTTAATAAATGTATCAAATTTTTTTAGCACATCCGGTGTTGCCGGAAATGCTACCAAATTTAGTTTTTCAAATGGAACACTTATGTTTTTTTTCCTTCAAACAATAATAATTGACATGAAAAATACTGTAAACCACTATTTATTACATTTTGCGTAACACAATGCAATCAAAAAACTTCTTAAATGTTAGAATTTTATAAGGAAATTGGTCGCGTAGCCTGATTTTTAATTTTAAAGGAAAGGTGTGAATAAAAAAATGGTTGGATACAGTTTAATTGTTGGTTTGACAAATCTAATTTGTCAGTTGATGAGCGAGTTCTCTTATGGAAACTCTTGGATTTTCTTCGACTGATAACAGAACATTCAGATTTCTATTTTCTTGTTCTTCACAAAGAACCACAGGTTTTTTGGTCTTAAGAAGCAAACCTATTCGTCTCAGTTGTTTTTCAATTCGGCTAAATTTCCAACAATTTGGGTAAACTCTATTTGAGTTTTTTGCTCTATACTGTCTTTCAGCTTCCGCTCTATTTTTATTGCACTTAAAAAACACTTCAAGCTGATCTACCAATTCGTAATTAATATCATCCATTATTAAAGATCTCAATAAGATTTATTGACAAATTAGGCTTTGTCAAACTAACAAACAAACGGTATCCAAGCATATTGCTTTTTGCATGAATACCTTGACAAGTAAAATCCGCCTATGTTGCAAAATTTGCAATGAAATTCAAAAATTTAAATTGTTTTCTGAGTGCATAAAGTAAAATGTAATGAATAGTGGTTTACCGTATTTTTCATGCCAATTATTATTGTTTCGACCAAAAAAAAATAGATGTTCTATTTGAAAAACTAAATTTGGCAGCATTTTCGGCTACACCGGATGTGCCAAAAAATTTTGATGCATTTACTAAGAAAACGAGGAATTAATAGTACTATTTGAAAAATTAATTTTTGAAAAAAAAAAGTAAGTTTAGGTGTTATCGGCCGGGGCGACTTGGACCGAACACCCTGTATATCCTCTGTGGTGGACACAAATGAAACACATTTCTCTGAAACGTGCTGAAAAATTTCATTTATGATTCGCTTATTTTATACAGAAAGGGGGAAAAGCGTTTAGATGAAAATACCAGATGCTCTGTCAAAGGAAGCTTACTTACAGAAACTTTCAAACATATTTCTAGGCTTTGTGCGAAATTATAAGGAAGGATCGTGGTTTCGTTCGTTTTCTTTAGAAAATTTCATCGCGATTATGCTTTGATATTAAATTCAATCGATTACAAGAGATAACGTGTCTAACAGGTGGCCTGGAAATAATAAATCCACTCAACTTCTGATCTTATGACTTTAAGCCAATAACGATACGTATCTAATGTCAAAATATAATAAATGATGTTGTGGGTTATCAAATCGCTGTAATCTTTCAAGATTGAATCGAGACGAAACAAAAATAAAAATAGCAAAAGTAGAACACAAACCCAAAATTTGGATATGTGCCAAAACAGGACAATCAAATTGCGGTTCAAATAATTACAAAAATACAAAAAATTATGACAAAACAAAACAATTAAACATTACATTTACTACGAGCGGCAATGCCGTGAGCCCCCAATAATTTTAACAAAACATTTGCGAAGTAGATATATTTACTATTATTTTACTTTTGTATTTTCCTTTATTCTTTTTTTAAGTTTGAATTTTTCAAGTTTTGTGTTCCGTAATTTTGGACAAAATATTAGCAAATCAGATACTGTGAGTTCTACACGGGGGAGAGGGGCTATGCCGCGAGCTTTCAATAATTTTTACTTATATTTACTATTATTTTACTTTCCTTTTTATTTTCATTTATTCAGTTTTTTAGTTTAAATTTTTTAAGTTTTGTGTTGAGTGTTTTTCACAAAACATTTGCTAATGTTAAGATAGTGTCTATTCTTTTTTTAAGTTTGAATTTTTTAAGTTTTGTGTTCCGTAATTTTCACTAAACATTTGCGAACCAGATAGTGTGAGCCCCCCATAATTTCTAGTTATATTTACTTTTGTTTTACTTTACTTTTTTATTTTCTTTTATTCTTTTTTTAAGTTTTGTGTTCTGTAATTTTCACAAAACATTTCCGAATCAGATAGTGCGGTTCAATAATTTCGACAAAACATTAGCAAATCAGATACTGTTAGTTCTATATGGGGGAAAGAGGCAATGCCGTGAGCGTACAATAATTTCTAGTTACATTTACTATTATTTTGCTTTGCATTTCATTTTCTTTTCTTCTTTTTTTAGTTAAAATTTATTAAGTTTTGTGTAGTGTTTTTTGTAATTTTCACAAAATATTTGCCAATCAGACAGTGTGAACAGCAAAGCCGCTCTCCACAATAATTTCTAATTATATTTACTATTATTTTTCTTTACGTTTTTTAAGTTTGAATTTTTTAAAGTTTTGTGTTCAGTAATTTTCACAAAACATTTGCGAATCAGATAGTGTGAATTCTATAGGGGGCGAGCGGCTATGCCGCGAGTCCCCAATAATTTCTGGTTATATTTACTATTATTTTCCTTTACTTTTTTATTTTTTAAATTTTTTAAGTTTTGTGTTGAGTAATTTTCACAAAACATTTGCGAATCAGATAGTGTGAGTTCTACAATAATTTCCAGTTATATTTGTTTTTTTTACGTTTGAATTTTTTAACTTTCGTGTCCATTTGGGAACTCTTTGTGTGTCAAGGCAAACATCTGAAAGTTTCCACTAATGAGGGTAAAGTTTTCGTTTGCTTTGAGAGAGATTTATGACGTTTATCTGAGGTGGCAGAATCCGAAGATTTGTTACAAATTTAAGTATAAAAGCTAATTCTGCACCAATTCCGTTCATTTCGGGAACAAAACCTTTTCAGTTCTTTTGTGACACAATACAGCCTGCCATTATGTTACATAGAACAATGCATACTCAAACTTCCACTTCTTTTTCGTTCTTTAACTCGAAAGCTGTCAAGACATAAGAAATTCTTATTATGCGAAATTGCAGGTGCGAAAAAATTGGGTTTGAAAACCTTCAGCAAGTCTTAAATACAATGTCATTAAAACTCGAGCTTTTAAGAAATTAATCTTAATAAACTTTGTTTATTCGCCAAGTTTGTGAAGCCACGCAGACGGCATAATTTTAAAATATTACGTGAAAAAAGATCAAAAAAACGGAACTAATTGTTCTACAAACACTCTCGACTGCACTTCTAGGTCTTACATGGGCCATTACCACGGCAAGTTGCGGCAGCGGTTAAATTATGACTTTAGACTCGACTTTTCACACGTCTGTTAATTACATTTTTTAATTCTTGTAATTAATATTTCAATATCAAGTTCAAAAATGCGCTCTAATTGAACTTCATTCCTTCCCACACAGAATTATCGAACATTCTGCGCCTTTGCTCCAATTTTCTTCACTGTACTTTCGTAATTATAAATTTACAGTGCACTATAAATGTACAAAGAAAATTTTCTGAATTGTGAAAAATCTGTACTAATGTTAGCAAAAGTTGTAGACTATTCATTCTCAGATTTTCGTGTTGTAAGCTTAGGAGAATTTCACAGTTCCGGAAAATTTACTCGACACAGATTGTTATGCGAAATTATAAAGGGCTGTTGCGGATGCGTGGCTTTCTAAATGCGAACGGGTAAATTATATTACGCTATTGGAGAGACCTTACATTATAGAATATAAATGGAGGTATTATAGAACACCTACCAAGCCTACAAATTTTTACCACTCTCAAGAGGAGAGTATAAACTTTAATATTTTTTTAATGTATTGCAATCGAAAAGTTAAAAAAAATGTATGTTATTTAACTTTTAACAAACTTCTTATTTTTCTTATATGTACAATTATAAGAGAGTAAAAAATTGTTGTAGTCTTAAAGTTTGCACTTTTTTCTTTGCAGTGGTAATTTTTTTTTCTAGATGTCTTAGTTTTTGGGTAATACATTTTTTAAAAGAGTCCTAATGTTTTCGTCAAAAAAAACAAGTTATTTAAAAACTAAACAAAATCGATTTAAACTTTTATTGGTTAAAAATAATGTAATAAAAAACTATATCCAGAAATGTCAAGAAACATATTTTAAAGTAAAATAAAGTAAAACTACAAATTAGCCTCATAACAATTTTAATTTTTAAACAGTCAAAAATGGTTCAAAACCTCACAGCA
>NW_025401006.1:11799553-11800216 GCF_015345945.1 Tribolium madens
AACATATTTTAAAGTAAAATAAAGTAAAACTACAAATTAGCCTCATAACAATTTTAATTTTTAAACAGTCAAAAATGGTTCAAAACCTCACAGCACACAGGTTAGAATTTCAATGAAAACGCATATTTCAATTTACGTTTTTGTCTGTGAAACTGGATAATGAGGTTTCAGTTGCACATTAAATTTACTATGACTTCAACTTCCCGAAATATGGAAAATTCAAGGGTTGCAAGCAAATATTTGTAATTGAACGACGATAAAATATACTTCAAACAAAAATAATTCTCAAAAACAAACCTATTTTCATTTTTAATTWAAAGTTTTGTATAAATTTACTTCTCTTTAGATAAAAAAAGTTGTTTTTACTAATTCATATCCTTTTAACAAACTTCTTAATTTTTTTTTTCTGTACAAGTACAAGAGACTAAA
The DNA here is from genome assembly GCF_015345945.1 of Tribolium madens. NCBI lineage: Eukaryota > Metazoa > Arthropoda > Insecta > Coleoptera > Tenebrionidae > Tribolium > Tribolium madens. Next base: position 11,799,983 of record NW_025401006.1, read on the forward strand.
AAATTGTTATGGTCTTAAAGTTTCTACTTTTTTCTTGGCAGTTGTAAAAAATAAATTTTCTAGATGTCTTAGTTTTTGGGTAATACATTTTTTAAAAGAGTACCTATGTATTCGTCAAAAAAAAAAGTTATTTAAAAACTAAACAAAATCGATTTAAACTTCTATTGGTTAAAAATAATGTAATAAGAAACTACATACAGAAATGCCAAGGAACATATTTTAAAGTAAAATAAA
>NW_025401006.1:11801241-11805282 GCF_015345945.1 Tribolium madens
TAAAACTACAAATTAGCCTCATAACAATTTTAATTTTTAAACAGTCAAAAATGGTTCAAAATCTCACAGCACACAGGTTAGAATTTCAATGAAAACCCATATTTTTCGTCTGTGAAACTGGATAATGAGGTTTCAGTTGCACATTAAATTTACTACGACTTCAACTTCCTGAAATAAGGAAAATTCAAGGGTTGCAAGCAAATATTTGTAATTGAACGACGATAAAATAAACTTCAAACAAAAATAATTCGCAAAATCTAACTTATTTTCATTTTTAATTTAAAGTTTTGTATAAATTTACTTCTCTTTAGACAAAAAAGTTGTTTTTACTAATCCATATCCTTTTAATAAACTTCTTAATTTTTTTTTGTACAAGTACAAGAGACTAAAAAATTGTTATCGCCTTACAGTTTGCATTTTTTTCTTTGCAGTTGTAAAAAAGAAATTTTCTAGATGTCTTAGTTTTTGGGTAATACATTTTTTAAAAGAGTACCTATGTTTTCGCCAAAAAAAACAAGTTATTTAAAAACTAAACAAAATCGATTTAAACTTCTATTAGTTGAAAATAATGTAATAAAAAACTACATCCAGAAATGCCAAGGAACATACTTTAAAGTAAAATAAACTAAAACTACAAATTAGCCTCATAGTAATTTTAATTTTTAAACAGTCTAAAATGGTTCAAAATCTCACAGCACACAGGTTAGAATTTCAAGTCCAAGACAATGAAAAATTTGCTGAAAAGAAATCTTTCAAGATCATCAAAATGTTACTATTACGAGTAAAGCAATAAATCCAATCCAATTTTGTATTGATGAAGTCTATTGTCGAAACACGCGTCAAGTGTCTTTCTTTTCATTTCTTATTTATGTTCTTAGATTGTTGGTAATAAAATTGTAATCTTTTCATGACCGTGACAAAATTTAGTGTTTTTAAACCCCTTTAAACAGAATCCGCCAAACTGAAATTTTAATGTGATGAGTTAAATAGTCTAATTAGCGTTCATCAACCACTTGAAAATTGAATGTTGTGATAAAGTTTGTTCGAATTTAATCGAAATCTGCAACGGCGTCTGTTTGTGACACACTAACGCTAAAATAAATCAAGAGAAATTTCAATATGCACCGACACATGAACTTCTAATTGTAGAAGCGGAGCATCAGTTGAATCGTTCAATTAGAGAGATTTGTAGAAACTACAACTGGAGTGCTAAAATTAAACAAACATTTAACTAACCGTGCCAAAAACGCTTTTTGGTATTTGAAAAAACGCAGAACAAGGTAGCGTGGCCGAGCGGTCTAAGGCGCTGGTTTAAGGCACCAGTCTCTTCGGAGGCGTGGGTTCGAATCCCACCGCTGCCAAGTTTTTTTTCCCAAGAAAGTTAATCAAGAAACAAAATGAAAACTAATTTAATCCGCCTCTGAACACACTTTTATTGTTTATTCAATAAGAAAAACGAAGCCATTAGCAATAAAATTTTACGAATTTCATAACTATAATTCGTGATGATTCACCCTAAAAAGTAATGGCCACATTACGACTATGTTTTGATGTTAAAGCTAAATCTGAGTAAGAATTATGGTTTTGGGCGTGTTGCAAACTCAACCAAAAACCCTTTTTATTTAGCTTCAATTAAAGAGATAAATAAAACCAGAAACCAGAACTATTTATTGGAAAAAGCGAACAATTATCCCAGTTTCAAATTAAAAATGAATTCATTATGCAAATCGCTTTAAACAGATCAATATCATAAAAAGGTCATCTACTCAAAAATCAGCTTCTGAAATGCCAGTTTCAGACATAACAAGTTTCCGTGGTGTAGTGGTTATCACATCCGCCTAACACGCGGAAGGTCCCCGGTTCGATCCCGGGCGGAAACACACTTTTTTTCTTGCAAAAAGATAATAGCTTTTACTTCCATTAGTTCTGCAGCTTTGGTTCCTCTCTTTATTTTATATAGAAAAAGCAACAAGTTTAAAAACATTAAGCGCAGCCCACGTCACTTATTTTTTCCCACACCTGTTGATAATACTGAAGATGATGGTGGCAACTTATATTTAATGCAAAGAAAGGAATGTGCTACGACTTTGGAGCTTTCCCAAGAGAGCGAAAATTTGGAAAAGCGTTGGTTTTTCTCCACCCACCCCTCGAACGTCAAGCATTCGGAGTAATTTATTGCAAACATTCCTATTAAAAATAATTGACATTCTTTGTTTTCAACGTTTTTCTTCAATATAATGACCGGCAGTATCGCACACTTACATAACGCTCACAATGAATCCATTATGGTGCAAAATGGGCCATCATGCAGCAAGTTAATTAAAACCACGTGTCAGTTCATGATAATAATTGATAAAACAATTCTTACTTCCGATTGCGAACATTTAAATGAAACATTTTAAGCAGAACACAAAGAATTTAAACCCTTTTGAAGTTGAGATCGTCAAAACTCAAATTTCAGATTCTTCACCGTAATTGTGGCCTCTGGAAATTATTTAATCCTCTAAAAACTTACATTTGTACGCGAAAACTTCTGTATAATCAATAATTCTGCTCACTCTAATTGTACTCAACACGAAAATAATAAATTTAGACAACCTGTAAATGAAAACCCATATTTCAATTTACGTTTTCGTCTGTGAAACTGGATAATGAGGTTTCAGTTGCACATTAAATTTACTATGACTTCAACTTCCCGAAGTAAGGAAAATTCAAAGGTTGTAAGCAAATATTTGTAATTGAAGGACGATAAAATAAACTTCAAACGAAAATAATAAACATGTGTATCATTTATCAATAAATAAAAGACAAAAAAGCACAAAAGTTTTCCAGTCTCAAAAACTCAGTTAGTTGAGCTCAAAACAAAGCTATTAAAAAAATATTGATTCAAAAGATAATTTTCTTCATTCACAATCACTATTATAAAGTGCCGATTTTAGAGGTAGGGAAGTTCGTCATTTAATCCCGTGAGCAGTAATATGTCATAAATCCCGACAGAGGTAATATGCAGGATTGCCAACATTGGAATTATTGTATACTGCTACATTAGTGATTTCACTATCACAAATCATAACTTAGAAAAACTGAACTCATTTTTGACATTTATGTATTGAGAAACATCAAAGATTAAAAATCAATTTTATTATCTAATATTATATAAAAAAACGTGATTTTGAAATAAAATAGCATACAAACAATGACAAATCCACCATCCAGTGACCTCACGAAATAACATATTTACCACGGTGGCTGTAATATACTATTAGATAGTTGTAATTTCTACTAAAAATATAAATATAAAAATATATTGCATACCTCAAAATTAATTAATTTATTAAATTAATTCGCCGTAAAATTAAGGGATAAGACATACCTATTTTAATTTTTGATTTAATGTTTTGTATAAATTTACTTCTCTTTAGATAAAAAAGGTTGCTTTTATTGATTCTTATCCTTATTTTATAATTTTTCCTTTCTAAAACTTGAACTCAAAGTATGTCACAAAAAATTAAAGCTTGTATTAGAGCATTAAAAAGTAAAATGTTTAGTACTGTTTAATACACATTTTGTTAAAAATAGATTAGGCATAAGTAAATACCAGGTGAATAAAAAGTATGGAACCAAAGGTTTTTTGCTTAAACTATTTTTTTTTTGAAAAAACTAATTGATGAGTGATAAAGTGCTATAAAAATGTGATGTTTTAACAAGAATAAAATTTTTCGAATTGTCCATTTTGTTTTTGAATTCTACAAAAAAAATTATTTTTTTAAATGGCAACCCACTATAAAATCATTTTTCTCATAAAAGCTATACTCTAAGGATTACAACTATCTGCTATATACAGGGTGAATATAAAGTATGGAACCAAGCGGTTTAATTTTTAATCATTTGCCTCCGGAAAATAATAATTAATATAAATTAAAGTAATATAAAAAATGTGAACGTTATTTCAGAACGAAATTTTGTTTTGTTTTTGAGTTATGCGATTTTTTTTGTCAAAATTGCAATTTATGTGAAAAAATTTTTTTGAAAAAATTAAAA
>NW_025401006.1:11805517-11860806 GCF_015345945.1 Tribolium madens
AAAAAAAATTTCACATAAATTGCAATTTTAACAAAAAAAAAATCGCATAACTCAAAAACAAAACAAAATTTCGTTCTGAAAATACGATCACATTTTTTATATTGCTCTAATTTATATTAATTATTATTTTCTGGAGGCAAATGATTAAAAATAAAACCGCTTGGTTACATACTTTATATTCACCCTGTATATACTTTAAAAACCTTTTTGTAATTGCATAAAACTTCCAAATTCAAACGTACCTTTTAAAAAATGTTAAATTAATTTTAATTTATATCGTTTAATTTTGCGGTAAAGTATACAAAAAGCACTTGATTCCATATTTTTCGTTCACCCGGTATATTATTATTTAGACAAATAGGTATAATTAAACAACCCCACGAAGGTATAAAATAAATTGTCACGGTTGCACGCTTTGGTTAAAATAAGTAGTCATTAGGAACATCAACTTCAACAATTAATTTTCGCTAATTATAGGGAAGCCCCACCTTACTTTAGCAAAATTAACCGGAAAAAACATTATCGTATTACGGCATAGACCCACCCCTTTCTTGCTATAAAATACATTAATGCAATATTAGTATAAACAATATCGATTTTAAGTTGAAAAGATTCTTCTGAAACTTAATAAAAACTTGGTGCTGAAACCGAGAAGTTATAAAAAGCACTACACAAAAGTAGTGTTTGCAATTAAATTCTCATTAAAGTGCTTGAAAAATTTACGCTAATTCCACTAAATTTAATTTAAACGCCAACATTTGAATTGTATCATCAGCAGTTTTATTTATTTTTACTACTACTACTACATTTTGCCGCATTTACTACAAAATCACTGCTTTTGTGCACTCATAATTACAAAAAATACAGATTTCCGTAAAAACAATTAATAAAACTGAAAATTCTACTCCGCGTCACAGACAAAATGTTTATTTCATGCAAATGCACATTCCCAGACAAAATTAAAATAATTTTGCATCACTTTAATGGTAAATAATGCAAAGCTTTTAATCGCAAATTACAATACCATTCCAACTAAACGGTGTCAATTTATCAATTTCGCTTGTTAATCGGATTAAGTCTCATTATCGCATTTTCAACACAAGAAAAAATAAAATTCGGTTATGGAGAGGAGACAACAGCAAGTGTGAGTATTAAAATTCGGAATAGATTATATCCGACCGAAATTAATCCTTGTTGGATAGCTGGGTCTCCCGACCCATTGACAGGTGGCTCTGATTCAAACAAATGACTTCAAATATGCAAATCCCGAGACACTCCTATTCACCATGTTAATATGATGAACATGTCAACGTAAATTAAAACAACAGGATCTCATCATTCCCTTTAATGAATTGATGTAAAGCCAAAATCTCAACTAATTAACCGTAACATAGAAGAATACTAATAGAGGGATCGAGACTGTTTTTCAGCGTCTGTTTTTCAGTGAAAAGTGTTTTTCGTCCTGAAATTTGAGTGGTAATCCGTATTCTGGCATCAAACACGGATTTCAATTGATGCCACTTTAATCCCACTTGACCGTCCCATCAATCTCGCTAAGATGACATTCGACCATTTCCGGTAATGACATCAGGAAGAAGGCTTTCTGTTTCTTCTGAAACAGTGGCGCAACAATACAATCGGGAACCAGGGATCCAAGTCTAATAAATACCAATACAATTTTTTTCTAGTAGACTTAAAGAAATTCAATTCAATAGTATATTATTCAACAAGTGAGATGAATCGTGGAAATGGCCATTTCTCACAAGTTTAATACAATACTTTTTCTAATCTTAAACAATGACTGTAATATTTCATTTTATATTTCCTTTTTACTGTCAACATGCACATTAACCATTTTTTTTTATTTTCTCCACAACTGCAGAGAAAATTGAACTCTTTCTCCACAATTTGCAATTTTCACCACAGTTGAAGATTGAACAACTTTCTCCACTAAAAACGTTTGACAAAAATAAAAATTCTTTAATATGATTAGAAAAGGTTTATTTTTGTCAAAAATTTGGAGAGATTTTCTGTTAACACAAGGCGACAAAAAAAAGTCATGCCGTGACAACTTGACAAATTTTATATCATTGTGTTCGTCTCAGTGAGACAAATCAAATGCACTAAAAAAAATTTTAAAAAGTCCACACACTTTGAACAAAGTAATTTTTTTCTAATTTAAATAAATTTAAAATACTTTAACTTTAAAAAATCATTACTCAATAACTATTAGGCCGATTTCCTTCAAATAAAAACCATTCTCAAGGGATGGCCTTGCCCTTTAGAATGATATAAAATTTGAAATTGAATATTGGCAAACTTTTCTTCGATCAGAAAAATCCTACAAGTAATTTTTTTTTCATCATTACCATCGTGTAGAGCATCTCTTTATTAGTTGTAATCCAAATTTTCCGAAAAATATACCGAGTAGTTTTCAAGATATGATTTTTTGAAGTTATGGTTAGTTAATCAAGCATTGCTCCATATAGGAGAAATGCATGTTAATCTTACTTAAAATTGCATTTTTATAAAAGTATTTGTTTTAAGACTTTTCTTTTACTTAAAAATGGTCAATTGCACCATCTTTGTTCGAATTAGAATTTAAAAAACTGTTTGTTTACTTAAAACAAATAAAGAGTACCTGCGTACTAATTAAAGCATATAAAGAGTTTTTTTGTTGTAAAAATGAGTACTGATCATTGAACAAAGAGGATCTAGAAGTTTAAGGCACGAGTCTTAAATATAAAGGCAAATCTTTTTCAAATCAAATCACTTTCCATTCAGATTTCGACTTGTTCACTTTGTTCTATCTTTCTGAACTTTTTTTGAAAATGTTCTAAACAAATGCTTTCTCATCACTTTCGAGTGATGTTAAATGCAATAAGTCACCTGATTTATTTTGTTGGTACATTCTACGATTAGCTTCAGTTAGCTTGTAGGTAGTAGTTGTTGTGATAACAGTTGCACACGAAGCAACTGACTTATTGCATTCAACATCAGTAGAAAGTAATGAAAAAGCATTTGCTGAAAACATTTTCAAAAAAAGTTCAGAAAGCTAGAACAAAGTGACGAAGTTGGAATCTGAATGGAAAGTTATTTAATTTGAAAAAGATTTGTTCTTATATTTAAAGCTACTGCTTTAAACTTCTAGATCCTTTTAGCTCAATGATCAGTGATCATTTTTAGAACAAAAAAACTCTTTATTTGCTTTAATTAGTACGCAGGTACTCTTTGTTTGTTTTAAGTAAAGAAACAGTTTTTGTTTATTGTAATTAGAACAAAGAAGGTGCACTTGACCATTTTTAAGCAAAAGAAGAGTCTTAAAACAAATACTTTTATAAAAATGCAATTTTAAGTAAGATTAACATGCATTTTTCCTATATGGCGCAATATCAGAATAGCAAACTTTAACTTCAAAAAATCATATCTTGAAAACTACTCGGTATATTATTTTAAAAATTTGGATTCTCACTAATAAAAAGATGCTCTACACGATGGTGACGAAGAAAAAAAATTACTCGTAGGGTTTTTTTTAGATTACTTCGATTTACTTCGAACACTGTTCGAAAAAAAGTTTGCCAATATTCAATTTCAAATTGCATATCATTCTAAAGGGCAATTCCATCCCTTTAGAATGGTCTTTATTTGAAGGAAATCGGCCTAATAGTTATTGAGAAATGATTTTTTAAAATTAAAGTATTTTAAATTCATTTAAATTAGAAAAAAAAAAATTTTGTTCAAAGTGTGTGGACTTTTTGAAATTATTTTTAGTGCATTTGATTTGTTTTACTGAGACGAAGAAAATGATATAAAATTTGTCAAGTTCTCACGACATGACTTTTTTTTGTCGCCTTGTGTAATGTATTCTCGTTATCTTTTCTTATCCAAAATAGACTGGCTCAAGGATTCCTAACGTAGCACTGTTCATTTACTATTCACTAACTGATGAATGGCAGGGCTCCTGAAATTTATCCAGTCTGGATCTGCGAACACAGCCTTCAGCCACAAATAACACGAGAAAACAATTTGTTGTGACCTTCGGTAAGAAAGTCAACCGAGATGTTGATGGATGAGGCTAAAATCGAGCTTTCTGCAAAAATCAGAATATTTTCCAGGTATTAGCACTCAATTTTCGAAAAGAAAGAGTATTGGGTTTTCGCGTGACAAGTTCGTAAATATTTGAGGAATTTAATTTTCGTTTATCAGGAATTTGTGTAATGAATTCGGTGTTGTAATTTTTGCGGCCGATAATATTTCAGACATTGTTTTCAGATGAGAGGTTGAAGTTTTACAGGAATAATCTCATATGCTTAGGAATTCTGCTCAAAGGAGACACTCGAATTGAAAATTGTCTCTTAACATGATTCCAGAACCCTTAGATATGCACCCGAACTGACAGAGTAAATCCCAGCTGACGTTTAGTTAAGTTTATGTAATATATTTTCAGGATAAGGTTTCCACTGTGAATTTCAAGTACCTTGCAACGGAAAATGCAACATATGCTTTGAGACCAATCATTAGTTATTTTGACATGAAGATTGTAACATCGCAAGTCGTATTTTTATGAAATTCTCCTCGTTTTTTGTAATGCAAAATAGGCCAAAGAGATAAAGAGGGTGCTAAAGTGCAACACCTCTAAGTGGTTACATTTGTTGTCGGCTATCAGGAGCTGCGAATATTTTCTCATTCAGTTCCTTCCTATCGGCGAGATCTGTGCCAGATGTTTATAGGACTTACTTTCGCTATAGTAAATGATGTGATTTAACCACCGGAAAAATAACTTTTCTTCGTCTATCCGGAGATTTTCTCGATATTAAGCTCTAGTGTAGCATGTCCTTCGCGAGCTTTGAACGAAAATAAATATTTATAGAACAGTGCGCACTTGAAGCTCTCATTTAAATTCATGAAATCATGATTCATCACACAATTTAGGTATTACAAACAGTTGGAAATTGACAAGGATTCGAGTTTGACGCGGCTTTTTGTTATTAAAGCCGAAACTTAAACGCCCAAGTTGCGGAGGTGGCTCCCGAATTGCGCTCAATATTTTCAATGAAAATAGTTTTCCGAAAAATGTAAAAATAGGATAATAGGGTAGTACTTTAAAAAAAAATGTTGCTCATATATCGATTAAAAACCAAAGTTAGTATTAAAATTTATCAAAATTCACTTTCAGTTCAATTCAGTTTTCAACAAAAATTTTGGGCTCCGCAGAGTTAAATATTCTGTGGGATAGAGGAGTAAATTTTTTTATTCACAATCACTATAGCAATATCACGATTTCTAACCTTTTGGAGGTCGGGAAATTTGTTTTTACATCCCGTGGTAGGGAAATATTCATGTAAGATTACGAAGGTTAAAATAGTAGACCTAGTAGTAGTAAACATTTTACTTCCCTCACCAGTCCAAATTACAATAAAAATATATACAGGGTGAATATAAAGTTGGAACCAAGCGGTTTTATTTTTAATTGTTTGCCTCCAGAAAATAATAATTAATAGAAATTAAAGTAATATAAAAATGTGATCGTATTTTCAGGACGAAATTTTGTTTTGTTTTTGAGTTATGCGATTTTTTTTGTCAAAATTGCAATTTATGTGAAAAATTTTTTTTGAAAAAATTAAAAATAAAGCAGATAGTTGTAATCCTTAGAGTATAGCTTTTATGAGAAAAATGATTTTATAGTGGGTTGCCATTTAAAAAAATATTTTTTTTTTGTAGAACTCAAAAACAAAAGGAAATTTCGAAAAATTTTATTCTTTTTAAATCATCATATTTTTATAGTACTTTATGACTCATCAATTAGTTTTTTCAAAAAATAAATAGTTTAAGCAAAAAACCTTTGGTTCCATACTTTTTATTCACCTGGTATTAACTTCTCAGGAAAGTAAAAATTCTCTTTATCCAGCTCTCCTATAGAAATTGAAAAACTTGTTGCTAGAATATCAAGAGAAATTGTTAGTTTTGAGGTTTTTCTTGATGGGTCGTAGGGAAAATTCCATGTATTACACTAGAGGAAAGAGTGGCAACTTCCACCAGTGGGAGAAAAGGATCCTCCCTTGTAATGCAAATAACTATTTAGTTGAAATAAAGTACAACATTCTTCAATTCTTCACATTTTTTGCCCTTGAGCCGTTTGTGAAATTAATGTATTAGAGACATGTCATATGTCAATCGTTAGCGCATTTACATTTATATTAAATTTATGGATTGTATTGATTTACACACATCAAATAAGTAGACAAAGTATTTTCAATGCAAAGTGTCTACGAGTTTATTCCACTTCATTCAACATTTAACATAAAAAAATATAAATATTAAAGACAGCAATGTATTATAGAATGTAATAAATATATTCATTTTCATTTTACGAAAAAAAAAATCACCTGACTTAATAGAGACTTGAACATATCTGACATTAGAGTTGCTTTTATTGTGAATATTGTACGAGCTAATATTGGTAAAGTTTACAGATGCAGAACTAACAACAGATATGTATCCACTTTATGGAGAAAACACAAAGCGTTCTAAATTGGCTAGCGGCTAGGGTTGAAATATTTAACAATAGGAATGATAACTTCTACAATCGATAATAGGAAGGTATAGAAAGCACCAAATATGACTTAAATTTATCGAATTCAAAAATGTTTTGTAAAAATTATAAGGGGCTCGCGGCATAGCCGTTCTCCCCCGTGAAAAACTCACACTATCTGACTCGCAAATAATAGTTAATATTTTCTCCCACTTTTGCATAATATAATTCTCTCCTCTTTTGACAGTTGAAACAAAACAATAATTTTATTAAAGAAAGCATAAAAATAAGAGAAAAAATAGGTTGCCTAGGTTTATTAGCTCGATCCCTTACCTAACTTGTCCTTAATTCCATCCGATTTTGACCCTGTAAATATTACCCTCGACTTGTTTAATATACTATTAATTTTTCTAATCTGATTTAACACCTCAACTTCTCTCTATGCAAATGCGCCCTACTTTCCCAACCCTATTTAAACAAAGTGGACCTGAATCCAACTCTGGTCATATCCATATTCGATTTATAATTTCCCAAAACTGTCCGTAAATTTACAGTAAAAGCAAAAATGTGAACTTACCAGATAAGAATAAATCTTGCAGTGCTTGAACGGCTTGACACAAGATAGCCCAACACTCGGGCTCGGTAAGTCCCGAGGGACGTGCCGTCAAGAGTTGCCCCAAACTTGGACCCCCATGAAGACGAGCTTCTCTGATACGGGACCTCGACATGCTGGAACAAATAATAATTGAAATTACGGCAAACAGCCCTCGGTTAAAATTGCTATTTTCCGTCGATATTCTTTTAATGATTGGGGATTAATAGAGAAATTTCTCGTAAACTTCTGAAATTTAATTATTAAAGTATTTCATCGATTTTCCTTTATTGCAGCTCCCTAGCTCTCAAAATCATCACAATATAAACGAACCTGGATCAATGGCGATGCAGTACACCTTTTCAAACTTCCCAACAAATCTCATGTCCGATCCAACTTGATTAAAATAGGTTTTGATTAATTGCTGTTGCTGTGTAGGAAGTCGAAATAAAAGTAAACACACAAAAAACAACAGCTTTAATGTTTAATTTCGTTAGTAGGTGTATAATGCCGGATTAGTTGTATTCGAATTCAACAGAAATGTCAATAACATAACATCATACAACCCGTTTAATTATTATTATCTCTTTGAAACTAGGGTACAATTAAATGACGCACTAAATCACTTTTATTAGTGTTATCTTCGATGAACTCAAATCGTAAATTTCTGCACGAAAAACACATACACGAAAAAAAATACGTCGGAAGTACAAATTACAAATGAGCTAAATCAGTGAAGCGATTTTTCCAAATCGCAACTTTTCTCCTTCTCGGACAAACATTAATCTTAATATAGAGTCGGCTAAATGACGTCTGCAACAGCTTTTTACTCCATTACATTTGATAGTGTTTCGTTGGAAATGTACACTGACCGTAAATTTAACCATTTCCTGATAAACTACAACATTGAGAGAAATAAGAGGAAAATCACTATTAATAAGTGAAATATCCCGGCGCATCCACCACATTTGTAAAAAATGGTGGATGCGCCGGGTTATTCCAAAGTTTTCAAGCACTTACCACTCAATTTACCATAACACATAAAGATTAATCAAGAGGAGAAAATCAATTTGACTCGTCAACTAGTAAATTGATTCGAATCAAATTCGAAAAACATGTTTTTGACCAAGAAAGAAACTTATTACTTCAATTTATTCATTACGTTTAAAGCCCCTTTAGTCTCACATTTTTATACACTACTCCAAAAAATTAAAGAAACAAAAATTTTTCCTAATTTGATGATTTTTGAAATCGAAAAATGATTGTATCTAGGTTTAAAAAAACATTTTGAAGCTTTATGTTTCTAGTTTTGAGATCTTCTGGCAAAATTTCTGTGCTACGGCTAGCACGCAATCCTAAGTAATAGCGCGAGAAAAAAAAACATTTTTTTTTGTTTTTGGTCCACGTGGTCCACGGCCGTGGGGAATTTTTTTTACTTAAGTCAATGCATAGGCCGGATAGCATGTTTATTCACCTTTAATATGCTTTTTTCATATTCTCTTTACGTCAATTTGTCGCTGAGATATCTGACTTTAAATGTCAAAAATTGGTCAAAAAATTGTCCCACAATCAAGAAATGAAAATTTGTCTTTGTGAAGAGTACAGACAAGTCGTCGCGAATTTCAAATTTTTCACAATGGGTACTTTGTACCACCTAGAACCACGTGAAAAAATCCCAGAAAATGGTACCATCAAATGGGTGAAAAACAAAGCATCGTATGATGACCCACGATGTACTAAACCCGTTTTAATCCGGAGAAATGCTCCTGAAGGGTCAAAAACTAAGACAGATTTGGAAGCAAAATGGATTCCGGTACTACCAGGTCAGAAAATTGTCAACCAGAATAATACCATGAAAGCTCTTTTGGAGTAATTTTGTAACAAAAAGAAAAGAAAAGTGCAGAAATGTGTAGAAACGTGTAAATGAAAAAGGATCCTTTTGTTTTTGATCATCGATATTTCAGCGACCAATGACCACGCAGAGAATATAAAGGTAGTGTCAAAAACTGTAATAAATGAAAAAAGTGAAAAAATGTTTTTTTTTTACCTTCAACATTGATTTAGAAAGGGAAAAGAGTACTTTTTGCCTTGTTTTAGTAAATCTACCGCGTATTCATTAATATTGATGGGGAGACTAATGTTTTTAGGTGTTTTTACAGCTTAATGTATCCACCATAGCCCTATTAATTTTAAAATCGATCCATCGAAAGTTTTCAAACTTTACCACTCGATTAACCACAACACATAAAGATTAATCAAGAGGAAATCAATTTGACTTTGTCAACTAGTAAATTGATTCAAATCAAATTCGAAAAACATGTTTTTGACCAAGTCTCGTAAATAATTATTTCTTCGCGTTAATGCAAAACTTACAGTGGATTGAAAGCTTTTGTCTGCAGGCAAATTCGATTACTGTGTAAGTTAGCTTTTAACTGATCTCAAGACTTCTAATTCATTATTGATTGTGACTATAAAGACAACGATATTAACCCAATCTACCGAGTCTTAATTAAGAATTTCGTGACCTAAATTTCTAAAGCGAAAAATTAAAACGCAATTATTTGATCAAACGTCCCCATAATTGCATACCAAAATGAGTAAACATCATCACTCAACTCCAACCAACTTTATTTACGTGTAAATTCTTTAAAAAACTTGTGTGGCTCACAGAATCATACATTTCTTCGTGCTCTTGCAAACCTTTAGCAGGAAACAATTGCCAAGAGATTATTTCCGGATGCAACATCAATCTTCCACAGAATTTCTTACGGAGCTGTCTCTATAGCGCTAAATTTTCATGCATCTATAAGCAGCGATTCGTTTCCGGGTGATTTCCATACAAGAGCGATCTGTCCACATTTATATGATATACGATTTGAGCAAGTCTAAAGCGACATTTTCAACATCCGTTTCTGCGGTTTGACTTCCATAAGATGGGTACTGACACGTTCCCTACTCGACAATACCCAAATTAACCGATTCAACAACTATCAGGCATTTGCTCTAATTAAACTCGGAAAGCTGTATAAAATTTCAACAAATTGCGGTCCTTACCTCGCTCATCACAATCATCCCAGAAATAACACAAAGACATGAAAATCAATCTACGTTTCGAAGTTTTTCGTTACATTCGAAGTAAGTTCTCATATAAATTCAAAAAATTACAATTACAAAACTTTTCAAAAGTATTTTGGTGATTTTTGAAAGGCTGTAACTCATCGAAAAATGGTCGTATCTGAATTTTAAAAACCATTTTGAAGCTTTCTTTCTCTAGTTTTGAGATTTTTTGGCAGAAATTTTTTCTGTGCTACGGTTGCAAAAATGTTTTTGATTACTAATACTAATTAATTTAAAAAAAATTCGATTTTTTTTCAAATTTAGCTAAAAACTCATGCAAAATTGTAAAAAACTGAAAAAAAACTGTTTTTCTCATTTTGACGAAGATTAGACAATGCTCAGAAACAATATGTACAATTGTTCCTTTAATTCTTTGGTCCAAGAAAGCGGTTGAATGTATCGATTTTAGAATTAACAAGACTATGGTGGATACATTAAGCTAAAAACATTGGTCTCCCCTTCAATATTAGTGAATACGTGGTAGATTTACTAAAACAAGGTCTTTTCTCTTTTTAAATCAATGTTGAAGGTGGAAAAAAAAATTCACTTTTTTTCATTTATTCCAGTTTTTGACACTACCTTTATATTCTCTGTGTGGTCATTGGTCGCTGAGATATCGATGATCAAAAACAAAAGGATCCTTTTTCATTTACACGTTTCTACACATTTCTGCACTTTTCATTTCTTTTTTTTTTACAAAACTACACCAAAAGACCCTTCATGGTATTAATCTGGTTGACAATTTTCTGCGAAATTAGACCTGGTAGTACCGGAATCCATTTTGTTTCCAAATCTGTCGTAGTTTTTGACACTTCAGGAGCATTTCTCCGGATTAAAACGGGTTTAGTACATCGTGGGTCATCATACGATCCTTTGTTTTTCACCCATTTGATGGTACCATTTTGTGGGGTTTCTTCACGTGGTTCTAGGTGGTGCAAAGTACCCATTGTGAAAAAATTGAAATTCGTGAAGACTTGTCTGTACTCTTCACAACAACAAATTTCCATTTCTTGATTTTGGGACAATTTTTTGACCAATTTTTGACACTTAAAGTCAGATATCTCAGACAAATTGACGTAAAAAGAATATGAAAAAAGCATATTAAAGGTGAATAAACATGCTATCCGGCCTATACATTGACTCAAGTAAAAAAAAATCCCCACGTCCGTGGACCACGTGGACCAAAAACAAAAAAAAATTGTTTTTTTTTTCTCGCGCTATTACTTAGGATTGCGTGCTAGCCGTAGCACAGAAAAAAATTTTGCCAGAAGATCTCAAAACTAGAAACATAAAGTTTCAAAATGTTTTTTTAAACCTAGACACCATCATTTTTCGATTTCAAAAATCATCAAAAAATTTTGCAAAAATTTTTGTTCCTTTAATTTTTTGGAGTAGTGTATAAAAATGTGAGATTAAAAGAGCTTTAAACGCAATGAATAAATTGAAATAATAAGTCTCTTTCACGGCTATACTGAAACTGTAACATTTGGAAAGACCGATGGTAGCAAAGGTGTAAGGTCCGACATGCGAAGCATTGTTTTTAACTCATCCCCGGAGGCTCAATTCGCTTTCCTACTTCATTACAACCACAATTTAGTAGAACCAAATGATCCTAACTCAATTTCGACTTTTAGAATGCTTTTGTTTCAGCTAAATCGATAAAAAACAAATTATCTCAAATGGTTGTTTAAAATATTCTTAAATTCCTTTCTTCTTAAGTTCTCTTCGTTCCTTTCACCATCGCAATCAGAGTAAAGAATTTATAAATGGCACTTCGATATATCTCGATATTTCAATTTTTAATCGCCGATTACGGCAAAACTAAAGAAGTTGGAGCAAAAAATTTATCAAAAAAATGTTTTTTTATCTTCTAATTTTAGCTAAAGTACATCTATGAAAGTAGAATAAATAATGTTTTAAATTATACATTTGTAACATGTTCCTAGAAGTCAATTGTCGTCGAAAAAACTGCAAAATTCGCAATAGTTTACAAATTATTGTCTTTCTTCTATATGATAGAAAATTTAAAATGCTTTTCAACAGTACTAAAAATCTGAAGCTACAACCAATAATATATGTAAAACTAGAGCTAAATACTTTTCTTGGATCATGTGTTGGAAATAAAGCAATTACCACCAATCTGAAAAAATAGGTCTTGCGTGTAAAAATAGATATAAATGGGATTAGAGCATAGACCAACAATGGCTCGCAGCAGAACGATTAATCAAAGTTTTTCATTAAGGGTAACATCTTGAAGCAAAGCCTTTAGACTTATCACACACGTCCTGATTTTTTTATCTCTATAGACGCAATTTATTAATTCTCTTAATAACATTAAACGTAATAGTGAACCAAATCATTGAAGCGGCAGAAAGTAAGATTGATTCTTTCAACGTTCGCTTTTGGTCCAGTGTTTCATTTATTTCATTTGATCCCAAGCTTTCAATGTAAAAATAAATTTAAAGCGCTTACAAAACCACCCCTCTATAAAGAAGGCAAGAATAAGCCTCATCTATTCGCGGTGGAAGTTTTGTAAATTAAGCGAAAACTTTCAAAGTTGTACTGAAAGGTCTATAAAGCCACCGCCGGAAATGAGACGCCCATGTTCAGCAAAAAATTAAAGAGGCGTGTGAGGTTTAGGCCAATCAATGCCACACACAGAAAAGCACTTCTTTAATTTGATTTTTTATTTAGATTTATTTATTAAATGCAACTCAGATAACCTGAGCTCTAGAAGTTATAAAAAATTTCCCAGCTTAGTTGTGATATACTATTAGTTCATAATGCATTTTCGCATATACACTGTTTTAATTTTTTTATTGTTTCTATTTTCTATCTTGTTTGACACAAAAAAAAAATTTGCCTCAAAACGAAAAACGTTAGAAAGTCAATAAAATCAAAGACTTATCTGCTGGGAACAAAAAATATTGAACAGACTTCGATATTTGTTGCATGTTGAGGTCGTGATTAAAGTTTATACCAAATTGAAGCCTTCCGTTTTATTACCTTCTCTTTTATCTTCGTTGTTATCTTGAGAGCTGTACTTCTCTCCCAGATTACGATGTTTGTGATGACATGAATTAGCATAATTTCACAAATTAATCGCTTCTCGTATAATCTTACCAACAAAAATTCTCAATTCGTTTCACGAAATATTGTGATGAAGTTAAAAATTGAGAACGTTTAATTACAACAAAAGACGTGATGGTAATAACGTAGAATTATTAATTCTTTTCATTAAAATGTTCTCGTTTACTGACTGGTATAAATGGTATAATCGTCAATCACAAAAGTGTTGGGTAATTTCGATTTTATTAAACGGTGATAAACGTTCTGATCCAAGCCCGAATTACTAAGTGATTTTATTAATTTCAGGTCTACATTAATCAACTGTTATTAATTTTTTTTTTCTTTAAGAAATAAAAATTTTATGATTAAAGAAATAAAATCGTCTGACAATAAAACGAACACATCTTCGATAAATTCGTTCAAATAAAAATCTTTATTGTTAGCAATAACAGTCATTTAAACATGTAACTGCTAAACGACGATCGCGAAAAAAGCTTATTTCATTTTATTAGCCTTTAACCTAACATTACCACTAAATAATAAGAGTTAAAACTCTATCACATTTTTTTCATTTTTCTTAATTAAAAAACAGAGAGATGGCAGCTTTTGAAAAGCCGTTAATGAAAGCGACTTTTCCTTCACCTTCTTTTTTTTTTAAATTCATTGATGAACTCACAATTTAAGCTCCATAATTCAAGTAAAGTCAAGTGTTTAAAACGCTTGGACCGTAATGGACTCAATATTAGAGGACGAAAAGCCGCAAAGCGTTTCAGGACCTGATAGATAGCTGCCAAGTCATTGATAGATGGTTTCAGGGTTATACTTCTCTTTTATTTATCTCGTTCTGACTGCTGAAAACCATTGAATAACAACAGAACTCACATTGTCAAATTGCTTCGTTGATGGATTATCCTACTGTACTAAATTCAATATATCGACCGAGCTTTTTCACGGTTTTTACAACGCGAAATTGAGTCTTCAGCTTCCACTATAAACTTAACAACAGATTTCGACATAAATATTTTCACAACACCTAGATAAAAGCACGCAATGATCGTTAAAAGTTGAGAGTCAGAGGCCGGAAAGACGATCAATCATAACGTTTACTGTCCGAATTAAGGGCAAGTTTTGGTCAACGACCCTAAATTTTGATCCTAGAACGTCAGATGCTGCTTACTAACGACGTCGTTAATGCCAAGCTTCGACTATTTGTGACATTAATTTTGACTTTATTTCTGGTAGTTTTTCCACGACCAAATCGATAACTAATTCATAATAAACCAGGCGTGGAGGAGTCTCTTCTAACGACACGGTCGATATGAACATTAATAAATTGGAACAAGATATTAAAAATGTATTATACAAAGAAGCCAAAGTGATTAGTTTTGAGAACAATTTCTCCTTTATCAGACACATGAAACAGGAAAAAATAAATCGTCATTTTTCACAAGAAACTGCTCAAACAGATAAATATTATTTAATCATTACCGAAAAAAAAGCTTTCAATTAACTAATATTCCCATTAAATGCAGCTGAAAATGCAACTTTTACTGTAAGTAGTAAGTAAACAATTCCAAAAAATAAATTATTTTAGTTTTAAAAATGCATTAAAAATAATGTTGTTGTAAAAGTTAACTTAAGGTAAGTCTGGGAGAGATGGACCACATTTTGAAAAACCTACTGTAAAATTACGATCTTCATTTCAATTCAAACGGCGAATATTTTTTTTTCATAGCATAAGACGTCTTATAAAAGTAACAAATTTAAAAACACATTCTTCTAAATATATACACAGTGTGTCACCAGATAGGTGTAACAACTCTTATAAAAGATAAAAAATTATCGATTTAAATTCTCATTTATTGGGGTTTAGCCCTGCTTGGTTAAAGACTAATTTCTAACATAATTTTAGTTTTATAAAATTAAGTATGCCTTGGAAATTTTTGAAAAAACCGATTTTTCTATAAAGTGCCTTTTGTGTGGCAAATACAACAAAAATTTATTAAAATAAGTTATTTGGAATCAACATCTAGGCCCATATACTAAGTTTCAAAATCATCGGCCAACTATGATTTTTCATCTTTTTTATGTTTATTAGTACTAAATAAATTTTTGAAGTTTATATTAATAAGAAGTAATTACCTCAAAAAAAAAATTAAATAATGATTTTCAAATTTGGTATACAGGCCCAATTGTTGATTATAAACAACTTTTCTTTATAACTTTTTGTCGTATTTGCCACATAAAAAGCACTTTACTGTACAAAAAAATAGTTTTTTTTTAAATTTCCAAAACATACTTAATTTTTCAAATCTAAAAGTATGTTAGAAAATAATCTTTAACCAAGCAGGACTAAACTGCAAAAAATAAATATTTAAATCAAAAATTTTTATCTTTTACAAGAGTCGTTTCACCTATCCACCTATACTGTATATATAAAAAATATATATTTATACACMGTGATTCAAAAAAACTATACAATCTCGATTTAAATTTTAATTTTTTAGGGTTCAGCCCTGCTTGGATAATAACTAATTTCTAACATAATTTTAATTTTGTAAAATTAAGTATGCCTTGGAGATTTTCAAAAAACCTATTTTTCTATAAAGTGCCTTTTGTGTGGCAAATACAACAAAAATTTATTAAAATAAGTTATTTGGAATCAACATCTAGGCCCATATACTAAGTTTCAAAATCATCGTCCAACTATGATTTTTCATCTTTTTTATGTTTATTAGTACAAAATAAATTATTGAAGTTTGTGTTAATAATAGTTATTTATTCGGCGAGTTTGAGTGTAAATCGGACGGATTATCTCACCGAGTGGGTTATTACACCACGAGTGTAACGAGTGGTTTAACATCCACGAGGTAGAATAAAGCGTCCGATTTACACTCAAACGAGTTGAATACAACATTTTATTCTTCGAATTATACTCAATAAGGCTTAAACTTGCTTTAAATCTGTTAAAAATAATCTGACGTTTCGTATTAAAAAATGCCAAACAGTTGTCAAAACTTCCTTACACGGAAGAAAAAACGTAAATTTAGACAGTGTCGAAGAATAAAAAGTAATTACCCCAGAGAAAAAAAATTAAAATAATGATTATCAAATTTGGTATGCAGGTCCAATTGTTGATTTTAAACAACTTTTCTTTATAACTTTTGGTCTTATTTGCCAGATAAAAAGCACTTTACTGTACAAAAAAATAGTTTTTTTTGAAAATTTCCAAAACATACTTAATTTATCAAATCTAAAAGTATGTTGAAATTAATCTTTAACCAAGCAAGTCTAAACTCCAAAAAATAAATATTTAATCAAAATTTTTTATCTTTTACAAGAGTCGTTTCACCTATCCACCTATACTGTAGGCATGTATAAAAAATATATATTTATACACGGTGATTCAAAAAAGTAATACAATCTCTTATATGGTGATAGAAAACGTTAAAAGAACCCAGATATGTTTTTAAAACTATTCTACGCCGCGTTGTTTTGAAAATATGAATATTTAAAGATAGCACAAAGTGTTAACACTGAAGTACATTTTGAGCCACCTTGTGCTTGCACTCAAAAATTTGAAATATTTGTTACTACAAAAACCAATTAATTTTTGATGTGCTGTTGCCGACTTTACCCCTTCAAAAAATCTCTACTTTTGATAAGGGTTTTTCCACGTTTTACTTATTATTTTTAAGATTTTCTCTATTTTTAAATATCCTAAATGCATGTTTAACGTCACTTACTAGTAAAATTCATAATTACTTAGCAAAAATTAATAAAAAAATAATATTAAACTTGTATTTTCAAAAAGTTATAGCTACCTAAAAAAAGTTGATACAACATTTTTGTTTGCAGATTTAAGAGTAATTCAATGGTTTAAAAAACCCTTCACTCCCCTTGGTCCATCTCTCCCGGCTTTACCCTAATTTATGGGTTTTGTAAAATATTATTCAAATATTGATTGCTGAGACCCCAAAAACCCATTTTGCTATTTGGTTGACTCTCAATAGGTGATAAAATAGCACCTTTGAGCTATGCAAAAGTTCAAAAATAATTTAAAAAAATAGTTATTCTGTAACAAGTTTAGAATAAGGCATAGTCCCACGAGCCGAAGACAAGTGTGATGATTCCACTATCGGAATTTCGAATTATTTTGGAATTACAAAAAATAACTTATAATTACAGAAATTAATTTGGAATTATAAGAATTACGATAGATTATTGGAATTTCGGAGAATTTTTGTTGGAATTGAAATTGATTGTACCTTTTTTTTTTGAAGTTAACGGCCCCTCGTTTTTGAATTAACCCCTGTATTTTTTATTTTGAAATTAAGACAGGGTACATACTGGCCATTTTCTAGACGTGATCAACGGGCGATCCTTGGACGTCCGCCGACGTGACGGTGACATAGCATTGCAGCGGTCTGTCTTCAGGTTCAGGTCGTCTCCCTGGCAGGTAGTACACGAGACATGTGACCCCCACCAGGAATAAGAAGAACACGAAGACGATGTCGAACATGATGAGGGAGTTCCACGTAAGCAGTCGCATCACAGGCTGTGTCGTCAGCCAATAAAAGCATCAACGCACAACATTACCAACAGCCACCCTTCCGGTGAATGCAACAAATGAACCGTACACATCCACCTCACCAATTTTATTTAATTTCCGACTTTATCGAGTCAAAAGTGCGTCTTTTCTGGAAAATCACAACAAACGTCCGTGGAAATGAGCCGGAAAAAATTGATAAACCCGTCGCACCATCAGAAAATTCCAACCTTTTTGCCTAAGCAAGCGCAATTGGGATAAATCGAGACACTGAAATCTAATTAGTCCAGACCGATCCTGAAAGTTGTCGCGGTTGTTTTAGCGCAACCCAAGCACGTAAATAATTACTTTTCACATCATTTTCGATATTTTGTACGCAAACTTTGATGACATCCAAACTTCGTTGCATCCAAAAAGCTCGGCTATTCTTAAATTTGTTCAAACTTTTTATAACTCATGCAAATTTTTACTTTTATTAGCTGTGTTTTTATGTTGCAACTCGGGTTTAATCAAAATTTCAGAAAAAAATCAATTTATTCAGAAAGCAGTTTATTTTTCAGAGATAATTTACCAAAAACCATTAGCAAACATTACCTGAATGTTGATTCATGACAAATATTGACGAAATGTGCAAATCCCTTATTGATTTCCATCTTTCTGTCGGTAGACCTAACAATTTACAAAATACGAAACAATGTTTTCAATTAAAAACAAAATCCCCATTAAATGCAATCTCAACCTATTATTTGGGTATGTCCAATACCCGAAAAGCCAATTCCTCTGTATTTCTCTAATAAAACAAATCATTAAGTTGATTATGCAAGTATGAAAAGTGCTTTCACTGTTGTTTCAAAGTTATTCGAATTTATCGAGCAAAGTTGTCGACATCACAACCAACTCGGCTTTTGTCTACAACCCTTTACCAAATAAAATTAATCCATTTTGATGAAAAATATCGTAAAAATAGAATTACTATAATATCAACTTTTTCCAAAATACAAAAACAAAAAGTGAGTGAAAAAAATTGAATTATGCAGAACGCGTCATCCCCAGACAATGAAGTGTCATTCCATTAGGTAAAGGATTTTTCAGATGAAGCCTTAACACATTTCCGACGTAAAGAAAATGCCCTATCCACCTGTTTAAATATGTATGAAATGCAAAAATAAGCAGGTGTTATTATTTTACCAAAAAAAATTACGTTCATTAATTGTTATTAAAACAGTACTTGAAGAAATAAAATTCTCTTCATTTCATCCCTCTAGCAACTAGGACATAAGCAATTTCACTGATAATTTGTCATCAAAAATTAAAAATTGGCATAAAACCCCAAAAATAATGTGCTTGAAAGTAATAACGCTCCCCGTTTGACAATAACCCAATCCAAATGAACTATTGAGATATGAAAGCGCTGTTTTCGAATGTAAAGTTCGTTTGAATATGATCAAAAGAACACTGCTAAACGGGGGAAAAAGAGTAATAAGATCATTGTTGACAAACGTTCGTGATATCAGAGGGTAACAGATCAAATATTTAAGCGACCCTTTCGAAGGCGTTATTGCGAATGTTTTAACACAAAAAATGAAGCAGATTCGACGAGGATATTCTCTATTGCTCGCATTATCGACATATCACGCTTAAACGTGGGATGTGATACTTTAACCCAATTACCCCGGAAGGAAATATACGATTTTGCTGGAAACAATCTGACGTATCTTTCATAAATCAAAAATGAGCGACAAAAATGCCACACCTCCGGGTAGGGTCACGATTTATGAATTGAAATCTGCACAAAATTCTCCATTACATCTCCCAATTGTTTGATGTAAAAAAAGAAATAAATGCCGATCAAGAAAATAAAATAGTGCTGCTAGTGGTGGTGGGAAGAACCACACCAAGTGGAAAATTCAACACGCTCTAGAAAACAGAAGGTTTTAAATTACCAAACAGACGTCTGTTTCGGACAGAAACGCATTTTCTGGTGGCATTTAAGTATTAAAAAAAATCTTATGAAATTAAACTAAAAGATTCTCAGGCACTCTTAACGTTTATATGTACATTACCGAAATTCCAGAGAAGCTATGTTTGGGATCAAATAGAAATTCCCTGCCATTCCAGCAACAGCATTCGAATTCGCCCCAAACTTACATAATATTAGAAACAATAAAAATCAGACTTTGCATGAAGTGGGTTTGTGGACTGCAAGGACAATGAAGGGATGGAGTTCAAGTCATAAATTAAAATTTCAATTCAGAAAATAATCACGAACTTAGTCGGCTTGAACGCGC
Source organism: Tribolium madens (assembly GCF_015345945.1). Taxonomy (NCBI): domain Eukaryota; kingdom Metazoa; phylum Arthropoda; class Insecta; order Coleoptera; family Tenebrionidae; genus Tribolium; species Tribolium madens. The sequence goes on from NW_025401006.1 coordinate 11,825,665, forward strand.
TTCATTTACCAAAAAATTTCATTAAAATATTAACTTGCCGGTAAAATTCACAGAAACATTTTCAAATTAATACCAAAACCACGCATTAAAAAGTCGATCAATGAAATCACACACTAATTAAATCTCCAGCCTGTTCCTTCATTTAGTTACCGTTTCTATAAACACACTGCAGACTCAATTATGTATTTCAACTTAGATTTACAATTTGGAAGCCTGCTCACGCTAATTTGCACGAATGTACGCTAATGCACCAAGAAAATTTGCATTTCCCTCGTAAAAACCCTGAAATACACTACTCGAAAATAGAAACATCAAACACACTCGCTTCTAAGCATATTTTCAACACGGAACAATCAATCTTTATTTAAGATCTGCCAAAGATTATGAGGAAAAGTAAAAAGTTTATACAAGTAATTTTTTCAGGAAAATCATTTATAATTTTTTTATTTGTTTATCTCTAACTATGATGAAGATATCTATCAGTGAGGCAAAGTGTGATACGCAATAATTTACATGTCACATCCAGATGGGTGTTTGACAAGGGCAAACCTTCAAACGAAACACTTGTGGAATAGAGCGCGTAAACACGAATCCTGAAATCGAGAGGAAAAACATCCTGAAAGATTCAAATTTCAGAAGACTTTCAAGACCCCAGTAAAATATCTCGACTGTAACTCTGATGGTACGACGAGCAAACCAATCAAACCTCATACTTACGAAAAGATAACACAAAAATAAAAAATTTAACAAACTTCCAATAAAATGTTTGAAATGATTTAAATATTCAAAGTTAAGCACTGCCGTCGACCGGAATGAAGTTATTCTTCGCGAGTTTCGTCCGCATTAACCGGAACCCGGAAAATAGAGAGCGTCTGTACTGAAACGAGGCTCGGAAGAGACTGATCTGTGGGGGCGGCGAACGCGACCGCCCCCGCTACCAACGTTCCAATAAATCATGTGTTGCTGGACTGCGTAGACAATGAGAACGTGCACTTAGCTAACTATGAACGTTACAAAGAGGTGAGGAATTTTTCAATTTCAGGTTTCAGTTGATTTTTCATACCGAATTGATTACTTTGAAAGTGCAATTGTGCAACAAACGAACGGGAATTTAAATATGAAACTGTGCTTATGGCAGCAACACAAAGCTCCAAATTTCTAACAACACCGTAAAATTGATTTATTAGTAACAGAACTTCCTTGGATCGTTCAATATCTCTTGAACAACAAAGTTGTGCATCTAAGACGGAGTCAATGATGCATGGTCTCGATGCTTCCTTGATAGCTTTATAAAGACATAATGTATCGCATTCAAACAAAAAGGAGCGAGAAAATATTGTACATAAAAAAACAGTATCTATTTTCACAATCCGTTGGGGTATTAAAGCTAAGAAATAAATTTCCGTTTTGCTGAGATAATACAGCGCGAGATATCGAGTGCTAAAAACGACGAAAAGTGTCCTAGTTTCACATCAAGGCTAGAAATCAGTCAATTCTGAAGCGAGCTAAACTCCAGACAAACGAAATGGTTACAAGTGTGATACATTTCATTTTCTATATCAGAAAACGTAACATTATAAAGCAGCGTCTTTGAAAGCTCTTATTTTATGAAAAATGTATAAGAAATTTTAAAATAGCACCTACAGGTGCAAAAGCTGCAACTTTTTTGTTATAACTCTCGACTAAAAACACCTAAAATATTTTTATGTAAAAATAATTCTTCTCGTTTTTTGCGAGAAAGAAATTAAAATTAATTACCTGACTTAATTCTAATTTTACATAATTACTAAACAAGCGCGCTGCATTGTATTATGTATTCTATTGCTCGCGGTATAATAGAACGAGGAGTTGAAAATAATGTATTCACTAAATTGACCCCATTAGCAATAAAATTTTGAATAAATTGTCCTCGCTCTCCCCTGATAACAAATTCATTTTCGACATTATTGATTCGATGATAGATGCGTTGTAAATGAATAGAGAGAATAAATAGTAATCACGTTTGACGTCTTTTTCATTACATGTAAAAATTTTACTAATTACCAGTGCAATAATCAATCACTCTAGTTTTGGTAAAATCTCGCTGCAAGCAAATTCCGTTCATATCATGATATCTGTTGCTCTGATTAACGCTGTCTTAAGATTTGGTGTGAATTTCTGACGCAGTTTGAATTTTAATTTTCATCGCTATCGGAAAAATTCTCTATGAGATATTTACAAATAATAAAAATAACTTTCGCTCTAAAAAACCATATAAAAAAGCTCTTGTAAACGGTAATGAAGAAAATTATGAAAATAAATTAGCGTTTCTACTCGAGCACTAATCCCACTATTTTTCTGTTGCATAAACTTGAAATCCCCGAAAAGTTTTACAACTACTTAAAATGTCTCGCGAAAAAGTTTCGTCATATCGATTGCAGTTGAAACCTATAGCCAGTAACAAAATAGAACTCTACAACACTTCTCGCACTTACATTCAAAAAGTTTGCAAGAAACAAATAAAAGAAACCAAAAATTCATGCTCAAGAGTAAAAGAACAAGAGTTCAATTAAAGTCAAAATACAAGTTTTAGTGGAAAACTTGCAAGTGGAGGACAGTTTGAAAACTTTGATTTCACCTGGACACTTTAAGTTCTCCGATCACAACAAATTTAACATAGTTAAGTATTCTGTAACTAAGTAAGACATGAAATAACAAAGTTTGCACTAAACTTAGTTCCTCAATATCTGTTTATTAAAACTCCCCGACACAGTTAAATTAACTTCTAAAACTAACAAATAATTCAATTGTCAAAATGGCTTGAGGTAAAATGGAAAATGAGTGCTCAGATGTTTAAAATTATTTTTAAACAGAAATAATTTTCCAAGACTAAACGAGGATTTTACCTGTATTGGAGGAGCGCAGTTTCCGTGAAAACATCCGGCGTGTAAAGTTTTTCCTCCTCAAGAAGAGGAAACCACATTAAAACACAGATTTAAAGGGAAGTTGGAAAATAACGTGGACTTAGTACAAAATTGAGTTATCACAACGCGATGACGAGAAAAACACTCACAGTTCGATTTTTATTCTTCTGATCACTTCCGCTCCATTATTTGAAATGAGGAAAACGGCATAAATTGTGGGGATGTTGTACAAATATTATTTCTTCAGAGATATATTCGTGTCATGGTGCTAGCCCACACATATTTTGCATATCAGCCAAGTAAAATGTGTTGATATGAATATTAATGTATGTAATAGACGGCGTCTGTTTCCGATATAAGCTGTGAAAATCAACAGAACAAAAGACCCTAGTGTTCCGGTTCAGGAAAGCGTCGATGCGAACAGGCCGTAGCTTATACTCCATTTTTATTATATCACAATTATGCAAAGTGAGTATCAAAATTTCCATGAAACTCGACTCTGAGAATTTCAATTTTACTTCTACTATTTTACTGCTATTGCCATCGAAAAATCAATGTGTTATCACTTCCATGATAAAAAATGTTAAACAATCCAAAAAATCAAAGCTTTCGGATTATCTGAGTTGCAACATGCGAGTTGCGAGACGTTCTTGTCTGATAAGGTTAATTCCGTGACATAACAAACTTGAAGAAGATACAAATCTTCGAAATGAAATATGATCTCAAATAATTATAATTTTGTGCCAACTAAACCAAACTCCTAAAGCAATAAAAAGTTAGAAATCGTCGTCTATTTAATAACATCAAAGTCCTTTAGCATGCAGCGAGTAAACGAAAGGTTTTGCTCAAAATAAAAACTCTTTTGTGCGTTAAACACACGTAAATAAAATAACGGCAAATAAGTATTGTTTCTGATAAAATTCAAGACTTTTTCTATTAAAATTCTTGATTGAATTGTGTGTAATTTAATCATTCCAGGTCATTTCAAAGTTAACAAATAAAATCTGACCAGATTTTACCCGCCATTATTCCCGAAATTGAATCGATTTCCATCAAAACTGAAAGAGACGTTATTATAAAAGTCCAACACATTTACAGAGACTGTCATTTTAAATACAAACATTCATTTCATAGCCGAATCAACCAAAAACGTTTATTATATTTCCCTCGCAATAAATGTAAGCAAGTTCTTTATTTTATTACATCGTATGTCACACGTGCCGGAAACATGTCTTGAAGCAACAACACCCTTACAAAATTACGAAAATCCTAAAGGCTTTCAGTGACAGAGTCCTGAGGCGCTTTGTGGCATCATTAAGTGTCCTAAGTTGGCGCCTTCTTCAATAAAAACTTCTTATTGCTCCTAATGTACGTACAGCAGCACGAAAAATGGAAGATAAATTGAAAGGATAACAGTTATGTCGCCAAAATTCAAGGATGCGCGACTCGGCATAAAATACGATTTCAGATAAGAGACCAAATATTGAAGTCCTTTCTCTGCCGCAGAATAACAGATAACGTCAACAAATCCTTTGATTGTTTATACAAGCCTACTTCATCGCAAAAGCTGAGAAGGTTGAACCCGTTCTAATTGTAAGAATCGTGTTTATAGTATACTACAAACCGAGAGGGAAAGTGTTTCATTTCTGCCAAAAAATGGCTCGGATGACGCGGTTTTGTTCTAAGGTAGTAATAGAGGTAGGTAATAGGTTAACAATGAGTCACTTTCCAACCTCCGTCAGTTGGAAATGTCGACATTACATACAGGGTACGCCAGAATTCACGTCCTAGAGAAAAATGTCATTAAGGTGCAATACCAGGAACGTGGAAAAATATTTAAAAAATTCTATCTATAAAAAATGAGAACTTACATTTTGCACTTTGACTCTACTTATTTCTGTTTAAAAAATAATTTTCCAAGTTTTTTTTTGCTACAGGCTAATAGAAGAGAAAACAAGAAAGCTGTATCTAAAATTGTAACTCTATTTGTGACTTTTATTGGCAAAATTTTTGATTATAGTATCTTTAAATAGACTTAAAAAATGTCAAATGTCAAAAAAACAATGGCAAAATTTTTCGACAGATAGAATTTATTAAACATTTTTTCCAAATTGCTAGTATCTTATCTCACTTTAAAATTTTTCTCTGGGGCTCGAGTTCTGACACACCCCTTGTATATGATTGTGAATAATAGTAGCTAACACACCGAGATGGGACAAAATTTAATGACCAAAAAGCGAATAAAGTGAAAGTTAATAAAAAATCAATCAAATTTTGAAAAACATGACAAATGACCATTTCCCAACCTGAACTCGCATATTACGAATCAACTGATGAAGAAATGTATACTTCATATCAATTGTTAAATGAAGTTGAAATGTCATACTTTCCAACTTTTCACATACAATGTAATTTGATTATTACTTTATGATTGTGAATAAAAGATTTTAGTCCAGACACCAGAACAGTAAAAATCTGTATATTGCGTTAATATGCTTTACACCAAACATTTCTCATTAACTCATGCCTATATTGGCCATTAGCCATTAGCAATAAATTTCTGGTAGCATTCAGAACATATTTGAATATAAATGCCTGTATTTACGCCCAAATGCATAAATCCGTTGACCTTTTTAATTTTGTTGAACATGCAATAGATGTAAATCTTCGCACCATCCTCTTAATCTTCTTAAAGAGTTATTAACTTACATTAAACCGACTAATGTCTCGACTATTACGTGGTTTCTGAAGATGAGTTTCACATTCCGCTACGCAGGTAATGATGCTTAGGAACATAAGAAGTCAAAGCAGCGACGAAAATTGTAATCCACCTCACAAAAAGAGCAGAAATTTTAAAACATGAAGATAATCGAAAGCAATGTGTGGTTTTTTGTAAAAAAACAATTCGAGTAGTCAAAAATTTTATAAGTGGTCATTCGCTTTATGAACACCATGAATGCGCAGCACAAATTTTATTGATTAATATTTGAAAAAAGAGAGGTGAATTGAATAGTCATTTAAAGTGAGATAATAAGTCAGAAGCTATATAAAATTTATCACGGCGTAATACCAACAAAGCGGATTCGAAGGTGGTAATTTATAGTTTCTCTATGCATAAGCTCTCAAGTTTTCGCACGAACGAAGGCAATAATTATAAAATTGGGCGACGTCTTATGAAAGGGTGAAATGCTGCCTGTGACTCCATTTCAGGAGAAATTCAATTTAAAACAATCGAAAATCGGCTTCCTCATATCATAAAGTCGGAGAATTCATTTGAATTCTCGTCTAACCGAGTTTTCTTTCATTTTACGCAAATCAGGTGTTTAAAAAATTTAATTAGTAATCCGCCTTTAGGAATTTACAGCCATCATCACGTAAAGAATGTCCTTCAAACGCTTTGTTTTATAACATTTGACGACACTGCCATTCGTCAAGTCTCATTGTTCCACTGCTGTCTCCACACTCCGAGCTTATTTCAGTCCGGCCCTTTAGAATACTTTTTAATTACTCCGGTTATTCATTACTGACATTTAAGTATATTGTAGTCTCAAGTATCCCATACCCCCACCGATGAGTTTTCCTCTCTGTCTTTAACTTGTTTACTTCCTCGCCTGTGATAATACAAACAAATTAAAATTCTCCTTAAACTTTCTCAAGTTTTCAGCTTGTTTGTTTAGATAATTGGTATTCCGTTAAAAAGCTTTGCATTTCGCGATATTAGTTCAAAGTTTTTGCGCTGGATGCGGTATTTAGTATTTATCCAAAAAGTTTTCCCCTCTTCAAACTTATTCTTTGTCATCTATGACGAAGATTAGTAAATTACAAGAACATTCAACTTGAAAAACAGAGTTGAAATGTCGTCAACGAAACCCATTGTCTCGTCGCGAAATGGCCGAGTATTTCTACTCCTGAAATAAATGGACTTCCTCTTATTGGAATTCTGGAAGCGAATACATCGCGGTTGTTTGTTACTCTCAATTCATTAGACCCTTTTAATTACAGCCATCGTCGAAAGAAGGACGCCAAGTCTCGTCATTGCTACTAGTTGAGCTTAAAACATGTAAAAATACCCACACAAAACCAGCCAAATTCAATTCCCAAGAACCCAAACTCAATTAAAAAAAACAAATGATTCTTGTATAAAGAAATTCTATTTTCAACGGTTGAAAATTAATCTAGGCTAAAATGGTTTATGCCTGACAATAAAATAACCGGGTTGCTTTCAAGCTTTTGTTACCTCTAGATGAAGATCCTCGGTATTCATCTAAATAACAAAAAAGGCAAGTCCGGGAAAAATGAATTTTCACGCCCTAATAAACCAAATTTGTGGCTATTAAAATAACTTATTCAAACGATGTTAACTGTAATCAATTTAATAACGAAAATAACCAGAGAACGTCCGAGTGCAGAGGCTGACAGGATAATGCAACGTGCACATGCAACGAACGTGCATATTCAAGAACACACAACTTGAATTTCTAATAACATTATAAAAGCGGACAATCAACCGACTTATAAATTAATTAAATTACACCGTTGAACATGTAAAGTCATGCAATACAGAATTACATTTAGCTACTTTACATCCGGTAAGTGAAACACTTTTGCCACTTAAGTGAAACACTTTTTTTGTCCTTATCAAATATTCAAAAAGGTTGGAGATGTCTCCTATTTAAATTTACCTGGAGCACAGAACCGGTGTTTCCACACCAAAGCAAATAATTAATCTGTTAATGTAAAAAGTTGAAAAATTTGGCAAAACTAGAAAAATTATATTTACAAGTAAAAATCAAAAGCAAACTGTAATTGTAAAATTAAAAATTTTCATGCAATTTAGACAATAAATAAAAATCAAGTTAAAAGTTAACAATTACAGTAATTTGTAAATTTAAAATTCTAGCATTTTTTAATAAAAAGAAAAATATTTCAAGAACCTTCGTTCTAATGAATTTCTAATTGGCAAATTTTTATTATGTGAAGTCGGTCTGTAAAAAATACAGCATTTACAGATTCAACTTATCTTTATTAGAAGGCCCAAGAACACCAAGAAGATTTGCTAAAGCTTCTTTTAGCTAATATAAAGCTTCTTTTAGCAAAATCAGAGCTTTTGCTCAAAAAAAAATCAGAAAAAATTTACCTGAAACACATAACTTGTGTTTCCATACAAGAGCCAAACAAATAATCTACATTAGAAAGCAGAAAGACGTAAAACGCAAGAAATTTTAGAGAATTTGATCGAAATAAACACACCTAAAACACCTAAATTTTTACAAAATTTGACAAAACTGAAAAAAAAAAATATTTCAAAGCAAGTTAGAAAAAAACCTCGCTACAAACAAACTTTAATTGGAAAAAAAAATTCATTCATTTTCCATAAGATAATAATTAAAATAATTAATTTAGTCAATGTAGAAAGTAAAAAAATTTAGCAAAACTGAAAAAAAATTTTTTTAAGCAAAGCCTCGTTACAAACAAACTACAATTGTAAAATTAAAAATTTTTATTCAGTCTTCCCTAAAACAATAATTAAAAATCAATTTAACAGTTAAGAATTAATAAGAGAAGAACAAAAGATAAGGATAAAATTCCAGTATTTTTTAAATTTCTAGCATTTTTTAACAAAAAGAAAAATATTTCAAAACCTTTGTTCTATATAATTTCTAATTTGCAAATTTTTTATCTTCCTATCTGTGGATTCTCAATATTTCTAATGCATATTTGTAATTTTTGCAAATTTTTCTTATATGAAGTCGGTCTGTAAAAAATACAGCTTTTACAACCAAACTTAGCTTTATTAGAAAGCCCAACACCAAAAAAAAATTGATAAAGCTTTTGCATCTAATTATAAAGTTTCTCTTAGCAAAATCAAAGCTTTTATTCAAAAACGAAAATCAGAAAAAAAGTACCTGAAGGCACATAACTTGTGTTTTGACACTAGAGCCAAATAAATAATCTACGTAAGAAAGAAAAAAATGTAAAATGTAAAAAATTTTAGAAAATTGTAGAAATAAAACCTAGGACACCTAAATTTTTGCAAAATTTGACAAAAGTGAAAAAAAATTCAAGCAAATAAAAACCTTGTTACAATTAAATTTTAATGGTAAAATTAAAAATTTTCATTTTATATTCTATAAGATAATAATTGAACAGTCCATTTAAAAGTTAACAATTAAGAAAAGAGAAACAGAAGATTAAGACAAAATTTCAGTATTTTCTAAATTTAAAATTCTAGCATTTTTTAACAAAAAGAACGACATTTCAAAGACTTTTCTTCTCTGGAAATACCAATTTGCATATTTTTTCTTCTCTTCTGTGAATTCATAATTATTTTTAATGCATATTTGTAATTTTTGCAAATTTTTCTTATATGGAACTACAGCTTTTATCGACCAACTGAACTTTACTACGAAGCCTCAAAACAACAAAGAAGATATGCAAAAGCTTTTACATCTAATTATAAAAATTCACTTAACAAAATCTTACCAGAGCTTTTGTTCAAAACAAGAAAAAAATTCATAAAAAGTGTACCTGGAGCACAAAACTTGTATTTCCACACTAAAGCGAAATAAATAATCTTACAATGTAAAAAGTAGAAAAATGTAAAATAAAATTAATAAATTTCCTTCCAAACCGGAAAAAAAACATTTTCAGACATCTAAAAAAACCTGAAAAATGTGAATTTTGAGATGCCAAAACTGTATTTCTCAAAAAAGCTACGCTCTACCAAAATTAAAATTCCATAAATCTCTAATTACAAGCGTTATAAAAATGTGTTTATTTTTATATATTGATCTTTAAAAATTGTTACTTCTAAAATGAGAGTGCAAACATAACGTAAATGGACTATAGTCAATTTAGGTATTGATACGTTCGATGAAAACGCGCGTAATATCCGCCAGATGCGGATATTGCAAATTCAATTTCTAGATTGGCACTTAGTGGTACTTGCGAATACCAATAACACACTATCGGTCCTGCTGCATTTGAGGTTCTGTATAATTATCAAAACATCCGTAATTAGATTTCACACCATTTCGCTGTAATTACAGTTTGATGAAGTAGGCAATATTAGACGCAATTGGAACACTAATTTGACCCATTTTATTAATTAAAACAAAAGCTGCCATTCCAACAAATTATAAATTTACAAAAAAAAACTTGTGGCAGCGGTGGGATTCGAACCCACGCCTCCGAAGAGACTGGTGCCTTAAACCAGCGCCTTAGACCGCTCGGCCACGCTACCTCTGTATTATCACTATAATTAGATATCGTCGATTCTTGATACTCCACTTGTAAGTTATTAATAAATACAACGTTGACTTCATTTTAACCACAACTCTCTTCGGTGTAATTACGCAGCAAAAAAAAACAATTTTGGTTTAGATTCACGTATAAATAAACAATCAAAATCAAATCAAACATTAATGTACTGGATATAAAATACGTGTATATGTCACACGAGTGTTGAAAGCGTTTGGAATACGTAAAACGTCACTATCTGTTTCCTCCACACATTTCACATCAAATAACCGAGCTTTTTATAAATTGTTTACTTTTTTCCATTGAAATCATGTCACGACATCAAAAAGCCTTTCCACAAAATCGACACTTAATATCGACCCTCTCAGAGAGGGTTTTTTAAAGAAACTCAATATTTTTATTGCTGTTAAATTGCCTTCGTCTATTTTACTCAATATTTTTATTCAAGTACAGCTCACTTTCACCCTTATCTATTCATAAGTTTTCAAAACATACTATTACAAAAGTCATCTCAAAATACAGTTATTTTAGCAAATACAGGGTGTGTCAGAAAACGCGCCCCAGAGAAAATTTCAAGAAAGATACCAGGAACATGCAATTTTGACATTTACTTTTTGACATTTATTTATGTCTGTTTAATGATACTGATGATCTTGTATATGTTTTTTTTATAATTATTTAGTAAAGGTAAAAAAAAATTGCCAATAAAAGTCACCAATAATATTAAACAGAGTTACAATTTAGGATACTCGTACAGCTTCCTTGTTTCCTCTTCTAATAACTTGTAGCAAAAAAACTTGAAAAATTATTTTTCTAACAGAAATAAATAGAGTCAAAGTACAAAACTTAAACTCATAACTTCTAAATTTTTATAGATACAATTTTTTAACATTTTTTCCATGTTTCTGCTATCTTTCCTTCTCTGGGACGCGAGTCCTGGCGCACCCTGTATACAGTGTGATTTTAGAGTTTGTGCAAATGTTTTAACAGGTGATAGTAGAGCTCAAGAGAAGACAAAAGAACTAAACTTAGCTTATCCGAATGTTTATAGTTCTCCAATTGTAAACCAATATAATCTCTGAGGTCACCTCTTCAAAATCTATTACATTGATTTATAAAAAACAAATTAAAATTACCAAAAACAGACACAGGAAAGTGTCTTCACATTAAAAAAAATCATAAAACAGTAAAAACATTGCATTTGCTTTTTATAAAGAACTCAAAAGGTTCAAACTTCATTTATATTTTTTGTTTTATTTTATATTTTTTTATATTTTGAGAATTTTGCTTTTTAGAGATTGTACCCTCTACATCTCAGAAACTATGAACATTCGGATAAGACAAGTTTAGTTATTTTGACCTATTTTGAGTTCTACTATAACCTGTTAAAATATTTGCACAAACTTTAAAATCACCCTGTATATTGTTTATTTCGCAAATGTTTAATAATTTTTTTCTCTCGGTATTATTTTTGTCAATATTGTACGTGTTATTTCAATATTTACTTCACCCATTCCGAATAAATTTACTGGCCGTGTAAAATTGTAACAATAAAACTGTCAACTATTGGAAAATGACAATATTTCGTGCAACACCTGAAATATCGCAAATATATTTCCGGGTGCTTATTATCAACAGCGGCGTTTATTAACATCCTTTCTAATACACTACAGGATTATATATGACGAACACAAATTACAAGGCTTCAAGTGCCATAATCAAATTAAATTCGGTGGAACGTAAATTTTGTTAAGTTTGTTCCTTCTAAAGGATAATACGACTGTGTAATCAGCATTAGCCGACACTGAATGTTATAATCCTCTGACCGTAGTTTAAATTTTCAAACTATTCCTCTTGATTTTAATTAATTTTAATAAAAAAATATGATAAAAGATATAGGATGCAAAGTAACTAAAGACAACTGACGTTTGTGGTGATTTATTACCAAAATCAATCACTTCCAAATTAATGAATGCTGTAGAATAGAAAAACGCTAAAAATTATGAACCCCCTGACAATCTCCAATTTGTTTCTGATGGATGAACTGCTGCAAAGAAAGGTTTCATCTTGGCATATTGTGCAGAAAATTTATTAAAAAATTGACACATTTTATTTTAAACTTTCGACACAAGTCTAGAACTCACTATACAGATGCGCCAAAACTCGCCCTCCAGAGAAGAGTAAGACACCAAAAACATGGAAAAAATTTTACGAAATTCTATCTATAAAAATTTCGAAGTTATGAGACTTTAAATTTTGCACTTCAACTCTATTTATTTCTCTTGGAAAAAAGTTTTCCAAGTTTTTTTGCTACAGGTTGTTAGAAGAGGAAACAAGGAAGCTGTAACCTAAATTATATAACTCTGTTTAATGTTATTTGTGGCTTTTGTTGGGAAAATTTTTGTACATTTACCAAATAAGTATAAAAAAATATATACAAAATCATCAGTACCATTAAATAGATATAAAAAATGTCAAATGTCAAAAATAAAAGTCAAAAAAATTGAGTTATGGGATTTTTTTGTCAAAATTGCAATTTATGTAAAAAAAATTATTAAATATAAAGTAGATAGTTGTAATCCTTAGATCATAACCTTCATGAGAAAAATGGTCTTAAAGTGGATTGCCATTTACAACGTTAAAAAGTTTGTAGAACTCACAAACAAAAGAAAATTTCGAAAAATTTCATTCTTGATAAAACATCACATTCTTATAGTAACAATTTTTCGTGCATCAATTAGTTTTTCGAAAAAATAAATAGTTTGTTTCCATACTTTTTATTCACCTGGTATTTATCATAAAAGGAAAAAAAACAAAATTTTTGTTAAATAATTTAAGAGAAAGTAAGTTACAAGAAATGCGAAAAAGCACCAGAAATCCCAACAGAAGACATAATTTCCCTTTTAATAAAACGAAACTTTGTACCGAAGTTACATTCTCCGATATCTCATTGAAAACTACTTTTAACGATCTCTTTAACGAGCATCAAAAATAAACTCACAACGACGAAAAACTCCAAACAGTGCAATGAAGCTTGAAACGTTCATTTTTAATAAAATCGCCATCCGTAGTGTCAGAAAATAATGACTGGAAACCCAATATCAAGCCCGGAATATATAACGTTGCCTAAGCCCCCCGGAACGTGTGCAAAATTAAAACTGCGATTCTATTCAAAAAAAATAAAATAAAAATTCTGTAAATGTTTCACTCTACTTGAGTTGAAAGGGTACTAAATGACGTCGACGCTAAAATCAGTTGATAATAACGATGACTGACATAACAAGGATCCCTTAATGTAATTAATATCGCAACTGATTTAATGGAGGTGCCATTTGGCGCTTTGTAGCGCTGAGGGTGTAAACGACGACCACACTGGTAAAATAATTTCAAGAAAAAGTGCCAAAGATGAAAGAAATGTGAGAGCTGGAAAGGAAGCTGCATGTTAATTCGATTTTTGAACCCTACAAGGTCTCGCTGAAAGCTGGAATGGGATAATATAATCGAATTACTTTAAAGCAATAATTAGTCCCTTCGGAACATTATTAACAGGAACACTTCTTCCGGTAACAAATATTATGACTTAAACTGTCTTGTAGTTGTGAGTTATAGAAGGGCTCCTTATAGGACAAAGGCTCGCATTTAATTTGCTGAAATTGTTATTAAGCTCAATACACGTATAAATTTGCACCGAAATTGTATGCTTGTCTGTGGCAGATGTAAACTGAATCACATTTATCTACAATGGAGAGGTCTATCGCCTCACCCCATCTCGGAATCTTACTATAATAATAATCGAGTTATGTGGATGAACTGTTCCAATCTACGGAGTTGTTATCAATGGAATATGGGGCGGAGGGAATGTGATTCTCTGGTACTAATAGAAATTGTCCACAGACCCATTACACTATCCAATTATCACCACGTTACACAGAGTGTTGCAATTTCATACGATACGATAAGACAAAGTTTAATCGGAGAAATCCCGAGAAACCTACATACCAATTATGACAGCGACGAGAAATCTACTGAACAATTCGTCCTGGAACTGATTGGTTTTCTACTCGGAGAATTAGTTTCGACCCTCAAACTCTAAAAATAAACCGTCATAATCTCACTCGTAAGAAAATCACAAGTCTGGTGTATCAATTTTCGTAAAAAAGGTAAATGCTTCTAAATTTTAATTTCCATTTACAAAAAAAAAATTATAGATCAAAAATTTCTACAAACAAATTCTTATAATTGAAAGTGCAGAGTGTAGTGATTAATTCCAATAATTAATAAAATCCATAAAAAAATATGGTTCTCAGTTTCTTTTTGTAGTATTTTTTTTACTTGTAGGTACATTCTACAAATATAATATTGACAAGAGTATGATATTTATCGGCCACCAAATTAATATGCTTTTAGTTACCGAAAAATTAGATTTCCTCTCAAAATGACAGATGTGTCACCAACTTGTTACCACCAAACTATCTCAAAACGATTATGTATTTGTAAATTTATGAGAATCGCCCCAAAAGATAATTCGAGTTCTGATGCTCTCTGCATAGACACAAGTCATGAAAAATTGTAAATTATATACCAGGTGAACGAAAAGTATAAAACCAAACGTTTTTTGCTTAAACTACTTATTTTTTGAAAAAACTAAGTAATGAATGTAAAAGTACTACAAAAATGTCACGTTTCCCAAAAATAAAATTTTTACAAAATTTTTGTTTTGTTTTTTTTTTGAGTTCTACGATAGTATATTAAATAACGCGTTACGTAAGGCAAGTTTTTTGGAACGAATTCAGGTTTGCTGCTTTACTGCTCGTTTCACAAAAAAGAAATGTGATGATTTTTCATAATTTAGGAACTTATATCCTAATAAGGTGGTGGTTGTCACAAAGTTTATAAAGCCTCAAATATTTTTCAAAATTTTGTTGAAATAACAATGAATACTGAAAATATTTCATGTACACCACCTGAAATAAGACAAATCTCTCAAAACGCCGCTGAAAATCACCAATACCAACCTCTAGAAACTAAATTGTACTAGTCTATTTCAGCAAACGAATTGGTGTTGAAATTAAAGCTTGGATGTTGGTATCGAAATAAGCTTTCTTTACGGAAAATAGAATAAACAAATTATTTTTTCAAGTGGCAAACCACTATAAAACCTTTTTTTACAAAGACTATTACATCAATATTTCGTAAAAAAGCCAAATGTTTTCAAAATTTTTATTTCCATTTACAAAAAAAAATAATAAATCAAATCAAATTTTTAATTAATTGAAAGTGCAGTGTATTAATAAAATCCATAAAAAATTATGGTTTTCAGTTTCTTTTTGTAGTATTTAGGTATAATCTACAAATATAATATTGACAAAAGTATATTTATCGGTGACCAAATTAATATGCTTTTAGTTACCAAAAAATTTAATTTCCTCTCAAAATGACAGATCTGTCACCAACTTGTTACCACCAAACTATCTCAAAACGATTATGTATCTGTAAATTCGTATAATTCTTATTTATATTTGTCCTGATGCTCTTTTCGTAAAGACACTAGTCATGAAATATTATAAAAATCATGTGAATTATATATCAGGTGAACGAAAAGTATGCAATTACACGTTTTTTGCATAAACTAGTTTTTTTTTTGAAAAAATTAATTGATGAATAAAGTAGTATAAAAAAGAGATGTTTCTCTAAAATAAAATTTTACAAAGATTTTGCTTAGGTTTTTTTTGAGTTCTACAATAGTATATTAAAAAAACGCGTTTCGTTAACAAGTTTGGTGAAACGAGTTCAAGTTTATGAAACGAGCAGCGAAGCGCGAGTTTCATAAAAAAATAACTTGTGAAACAGGTTTTTTATATTATTTTGCGCGTTCAAAAAGTCGATTTTTCATAATTTAGGAACTTTTGTCCTAATAAGGTGGTGGTTGTCACAAAGTCTGAAAAAATCGATTTTCACAGTTTCAACTCTCGAGTATTTTTAAAAATTTTGTTGCATTAACAATGAATACTGCAAATATTTCAAGCACACCACCTGAAATAAGAAAAATCACTCAAAACGCCGCTGAAAATCACCATTACCAACCTTTAGAAAGTAAATTGTACTAGAATTGTACTAGTCTATTTCAGCACCAAAATTGGTGTTGAAATGGGTCATTAAAGCATAGGTTTTGGTATCGAAATAAGCTTTCTTTCAGACGCAAAATAGAAAAAAAAAATTTTCAAGTGGCAATCCTCTATAAATATACGAATAACTAACGGTAAACTCAAACATAATAAAGAAATAAAAAATTAGTACTACAAATGTTGGACCCTTTTTCATTTCTGTTCTGATTTCGTGACAAATCTATTTTGAGAACATTGCTATTATTCCAAACATGATTATCCGCTTAGTTTGGTTACAAACTGTTATAATTTGAGTACACATATTTCTGGGATTGATTTCCATAATCGAGGGATTTCATCTGATGACAGGTTTTATTTATTCCATTTCATAATGTATATTATGCATTTAATGTAAATTAACAATAAAACAAATACAATGATAATAATCCAAAGCAACAATTTTCTTTATTTCAAACTGTCCCTTCGGATATCAGTGACCACCATCGATTCGTTTTCTTCCACTAGCACTTGACCTCGCCGTTTCCTCAATTTTATTTTTATTTCACAGTAGAACAGTCATTCAAACAATGTGAATAAACTCCATTTAAATTTATTATCCTCTCCGGGCTTTGGATTCAATATGCGAAGGGTTTTTTTACATGAGCAAATACCATTTTTATTTCCCCTTATACAGACGTTAAAAATATCCAAATATAAAGAGAAGCAACAGTTTCTCGACTCCTCACAGATCCAACTTTAGTCGTTAGTAGGGATTCGTAAGTCGCAAAATATTAGTTCAAAATGAGATTAGTGCGAAAGCTCATCAAGAGAGTTGTGTAGGGATTCTCGACGTATTTAGTTCATGTTCGCCACAGCTCGCAAACAGACCTCTTAGCATCTGATAAATACAACCAATGTGACAAAAACATTGATTTACGTCGGACAGCAGATTCCTTGCCTGGATGCGAAGGACAGGGTAAGTAATTGAATGGAAGCTGTGTTTGAATGTACGAGTATGACCCGTGAATTGTATTCTAATCCGAAAGCAAACTGACAAAAACTAAGCAAGTATCATACAAGTTTTTGCCCGTTCACACATCAAACACCAAAATTTTATGCGAACTATATTTAGCAATAGCTATTTATTCAGGTCAGCCATCAATGTAAACAATATTTCAGTTATTGCTGTTTATACGAACAAAATTAATTTCAATTGAAATGTTTCACATCCAAGAAAAGTTTAATCGTCATTACCCACAATGTGTTTAAGAATTTTTATGAAATCAAATTCTCGTTACAATCTTAAATAACAAAATTGTATTAAGCTAAGACTATTACTAAATCACAAACTATGTACATATCACGTGGAAAAAAAATTTAAATCAAGCGTTGAGAGTAGGAAGTTTGAGAAAAAATCGAAAAAACTAAAAACTTCAAAAATAAACCAAATGACTCCCAGGAGTCGAAAAGGCTTAGAAAAGTACAAAAATGTTCTAAAAGATTCAAAAATGTGTATAAAATGTTATAGAACTGAGTTAAAAAAAAACAATTTTTTTGAGTTTTCGTAGGTGTGTGTTGTAGAAACGCTTGAAAAATAATTTTCTAGAGCTAGAATTGCACGCTAAACACGTTGCAACAGGTTAAAATGCTCTACGATGCATAGTTTTTGAGATATTGAGTAATAAAGTTAAGAATAAGGCTAAAAGTATAAGCACTATATCCGACTATGACCAAAAAATCAACATTTTTTTATTCTCATGAAAAACTAGTACTATATGTAAAATTAACCGGAGAACACGCCTGTACAAACCGTTTTGACCTAGAACTCACAGTTTATGAGATATAAATTTTTTTTGCTAGAAATTAAAAATGGCTCTGTACCTGGAACCATAACCCGGAGCGACTTCCGGTTTACGCCATTAATTAGATCACTTTAAGCTAATTTTAATGGTTTTTAGCTTTTTGCTCTAAGTCTTATAGTTTCGTAGAAAAACGCGTTTAAAGTTTCACAAATTTGACAATTTTGACTTTTTGAACGGCGGATACGGCCAAACTATTAGACTTAGAGCAAAAAACTCAAGACCATCGTAATCAGCGTAAGAAAATCTATCGACTGAGGCCAAAGCCAAAAAATTTAAACTTTTAAACGCCGATTACGGCGAAACTAAAGGAGATAGCCCAAAATGCTTAGTAAATTCGTAATCAGTGCGTCAAAATCTATCGGATAAGATAGGTTTAAATCGAATCTGAGACATGTTCAAAAACACTGGTTTTGAGGAGGGGGGTGTTGACAAATTTTTATTTTTTTTTAATTTGTAAATTGCGAAAAAACTATACTTCAATGATATAATATTTTGACATAGGCCTATGTAAATTGTTCCGGGGAATCGATTGGCGTCAAAAAAACTGCAAAATTTCCAACAGTTTTGAAGTTATAAGCGGATTCATATTTTTGATATTTTTGAATTTATCAGAAATTTTCTCGATAACTATTCATCGTAGAGCACTGATCTTTTTAATATATGATAGAAAATTTAATTTTCTTTCCAACGATACCAAATATAAGAGGTTATCTCCAATAAGTCCGGAGTTATTGCCATTAGACCGTTCCGGGTGGCAAAAATCGAATAAAATCTCGACAAAAATCCAAAAAAATTTCAATTTTAAAATTGATCCATTTAACGTTGTTTACATTTCTAGAGGTCTTAAAGACTCAAATAAGTGCATAGAATGTTATTGGGTCAAGTTTCAAAAATTTTGAATTTTTTGAATTGTTCAAGGGGAACGGTAGTAAAATCGTAAAAATAGTCAATTTACCTTAAGTCGTAAAAACGCTCGAAATATGGTTTTCTAGACGTAAAATTACTCGCTGAACACGATTCAACTAGTTAGAATACTCTACGATGCATAGTTTTTGAGATATTGAGTAATAAAGTTAAGAATAAGGCTAAAAGTAAAAGCACTATATCCGATTTTGACCAAAAATCAACATTTTTTGATTCTTATGAAAAACTAGTACTATATGTGAAATTAACCGAAAAACACGCCTGTACAAACCGTTTTGACCTAGGACTCATAGTTTTTGAAATAGGATTTTTTTTTGAAAAAAACTAAAAATGGGTCTGAACCCGGAACCATAACCCGAAGCGACTTCCGGTTTGAGCCAATAAATAGATAATTTTAAGCTAATTTTAATGGTTTTTACCACTTTGCTCTAAGTCTTATAGTTTCGTAGAAAAACGCGTTTAAAGTTTCACAATTTTTACAATTTTCACTTTTTGAACGGCGATTACGGCCAAACTATTAGACTTCGAGCAATCAGTCCAACTCCATCGTAATCAGCGTAAGAAAATCTATCGACTGAGGCCAAAACCAAGTCGATAACTCGCAAACAAATTTTGAATTTTTAAACGCCGATTACGGCGAAACTAAAGGAGATAGCCCAATGTGGTTGGTAAATTCGTAATTAGCGCGTCAAAATCTATCGGATAAGATAGGTTTAAATCGAATCTGAGACATGTTCAAAAACACTAGATTTTAGTTTTTTTGTTTTGTAAATTGCGGCAAAACTGAGTCTCAATAACATAATATTTTGACCTATACCTATGTAAAATGTTCCGGGGAATCGATTGGCGTCAATTAAACTGCAAAATTCGTAGTAGTTTTGAAGTTATAGTCGGATTTAAATTCTCGATYTTTTTGACTTTATCAGAAATTTTCTCGATAACTATTCATCGTAGAGCACTGAAATTTTTAATATATGATAGAAAATTTAATTTTCTATCCAACGGTACCAAATATAAGAGGTTATCTCCAATAAGTCCGGAGTTATGGCCATTAGACCGGTCCGGGTGCCAAAAATCGACCAAAATCTCGACAAAAATCCAAAAAAATTTCAACTTTAAAATTGATCCATTTAACGTTTTTTACATTTCTAGAGGTCTTAAAGACTCAAATAAATGCATAAAATGTTATTGGGTCAAGTTTCAAAAATTTTGAATTTTTTGAATTTTTCAAGGGGAATGGTAGTAAAATCTAAAAATAGTCAATTTACCTTAAGTCGTAAAAACGCTTGAAATATGACTTTCTAGACGTAAAATTACTCGCTGAACATGATTCAACTAGTTAGAATACTCTACGATGCATAGTTTTTGAAATATTGAGTAATAAAGTCAAGAATAGGGCTGTATCACTATTATCGAGTACTTCAAAATTAAACCAAATGCAAAAGTATAAATGAAATTATATGAAAATTTATTTCGATAAAAAATAAATAAAACGTAGATATATCAATGTAATCCTTAGATTTTAGCCTTGTGTAAAAAAAAGTTCTATAGTAGGTTGATATTTGAAAAAAATATAAATTTTATTCTTGAGAAACATCACAATTTTTAAATAGTTTTGGTCACAAAAGCAGTAAAAATTAATTAATTGACTTACCCCTCGACGATTATTAACTTAAAACCACAATAATTTGAAACGTGGTTGACCACATTCAGATCGAATATAACAATGGATAAAATCAAACGTTAAATAATACTTTTACACTCAAAAAATTATGATCAAAATGCAATTGTGATAAATTTAACGACAAATAATAATTAATATGTAAAACCATTACCAATTGTGCAAACAAACCTGTTATGGCTTCACATAGTTATTAATCACCATTTTTAATAAATTACATCATCCTACAACGTATTTAAAAATTATATTTCTCAATATACAGGATGACCCAGTGGTGCCAAGAAATGAGTATATTTCCTTTTCTTTTCGGAAAAAACATCAACATTTCTTATTTTGCAAAAATCTCACAAAATTTTACAAAGTAGACCCCACCAACCCTATTTCCTATTCACCCTACAAGACACCCTCCGGTGGTAGATGGGTGGCATCCACTCGTTTGAAACTTTGTTATTATATGCGTCTACTCTAATGTCACATTTTCCTTTTAAAATTTAATTTAAATCGCTCAAAATAATTCAATAACCTTCCAAGTCTGAAGTGAAATTTAATAAAATTTGCAATTTCGTCATAAAGAGTTCAAGAGCTCGTATTTAGTCATCAAATGCAGAAGAAATTAAAAGAAAAGAGGATATGCACATAGGAGATGAATAAATTATAAAGTAAAAATATTACCTGCACCTGACATCGTACACCACCTCTTGCATAATTACAACAAGCGTAAAATTTTACTAGATGTGAGTTTAGGACGTGCTCTGTCTTCACCGGTTTTAATTAAAACCGTAGCTTAACTGACAGAAAATAGGATCATCATTAATACAACAAAGAATGAAAATTTTTCAAAGTGTTTTGATTTTCTGACTTAATTGTTTCGAACTTGCTGATTCGTTAGTACTTGTTAGTTAATCTTTGTTTGCTTGCACCAAACTTACAAATTAGAGTTTCTCAAGTTTTCCTTCGACAATGAAATCAAAGTACGTCACCGTTGAACGCAAGCAAACCATAATTAATGAGCCTAACTCGACGCTTAAGCAACACCGACTGTTTGAAACTGAAACGACTTGCTATCCCGAGGAATAATGAAAGCTAGCCTAATGTTGTGCCAAAATGTCTAGATTAGAGATATTCATTCTCGCCCAAAGCAATTTAACACCAAAACTCCCTGCAAGAGGTCACTTATATTTAATTATGTCATAAATTTATTTCAGAAAAAACCAATGAAGAAAAAGCAGCAAACACTCAAAGTGAAAATCACGAAAGAGAAAGTTCCTGAAAAAACAGACCCAGAACCACCAGATTCCGAAGAAGAAGAAGGCTTTTCCAAGTGGCTACGTTCAAGACAAGGCATCGAAAACATAAAACTCTTCGTATTAGGAAACTCAATTTTGATTTTCCTCTTAATTTCGTGGCCAGAAGTGAAAGAAACACTTGAAACAGCTTATTACATGTATCTAGAGTACAAAAACAGCACCTAACACCATGTTTGGGGTTATTTTCAAAGGGTTTTTCTTCATATTTGTTATGTTTTGGTATAGTCTAGGTGTTTGGAATTTGGTCAACAATTATTTCAGAGAAGAAGTTAAGAAATATTTGCTTTCTCAAGACCCAGCCCAACGAAAAAATCATAATGATAACATAATGACAAAAGCAAAAAAAAATATTGTTGCATCGAATGTTTGTTACCACCATTCAAATATTGAAGAAAAATGTTCCAAAATGTCTTTTTTGCAAAATAAATATTTTACGTAGTGTAGTTACCTTGTTTTTGTGCCAAAGTTTTTATTCCATCCTGTAAGAAAAAAGTTAGGTTAGAGCAAGGTAAATAACTGCTACAAGCACACTAATGTATCGTTTTTATTACCTGTTATCCACACATTAAAAGCACTTTTCCAGATGGAAAATGAAAGCAAAACGTTACACAAAACATTTCAGTAAATACTTTAAACAAAAAAACATAAAATTTGAACAAAACCAAACATTATAAACCACTGTTATTGGCTGAACAGGTGTTCATTTAAATATGAGAGTTTTTATTGTATGGCGACCTCTGTTAGTATATCCGCAAACATAAGACAAGAAATCTGTAATTAAACTTTTTTGCATTTAAATAACATTTTTATGCTTGAATACTACTTACTATTGATTTAATTACAAAACTTGTTATAATGTTTTATTATAAAAACAGTGGTTTTTAAAAATTAATAATTTTCATTTTGTCATCAAGAGTTTTGTTTTATATTATGAACGTCAAGCATTTATATTTAGTTGTTTTTAACTTAAAAAGTTAAAGTTCGTATTGATTTCACTTTTTAACTTGTTTTTGCATTAATTAACTAATTAATTAATTAGTTTTTATCACTGCAAAAACTGAAGCATTTTAGATACGCATTATTGAATTTGTGATTAGATAGATTTATTGTTTTGTCATAATAATAGTGACAAAAATAAATAATATAAGTCTAATCACAATTTTAACAGAGCGCAAAGACGTTAAGCATAAAAACCGTGTATTTTTATTATATCTCCTTTAGTAAACATAATTAAAGATTGTGCTTATAATTTTTAGTTGTTTTTTATTTTTTTTAATTAACTAAAAATTAGTGTTTAACAATGACAAAAAACAAAGACAATAAAATATTTAAAAAATTATGTTTAGCTGTTTTTTTGACTTAAAAAATTTATACATTTGATCTCGATTTTTAACACTTTATTTTTTTTAATTAATTCTTATTACTGCAAAAATTAAATTATTTTAGATACATATTATTGGTTAGATTTATTCTTGTGTTATAATAACCACAGAAAAGGATATAAATCTAATCACAATTTCAGCAGAGCACAAAAAAATTAATTATACAAATCGTGTTTCTTATTATATCTACTTCAGTCTAATTAAAATTTGTTTTTACCATTCTTGGTTGTTTTTTTATTAAAAAAAAACATTAAAAATTAGTGTTTAGCAGTGTTTAGTGATAACATAACACTGACAACAAGCTGCAAAAAAACCTTGCTGTGTCATACTTCTTTTGATTTCGATTTTTTTAACACTTTTTAAATTTTTTATTTAGTTTTCATCACTCCAAAAACTACCACTTTGGTGTTCTTTATTAAAACTGTGGTTTCATTTATTGTTTTGTCCTAACAATAACAAAATATAATATAAATCTAAACTTAATTTGTCTCTGTTTAATTAAAACTTACAAAATCTTAAGAAAAAAATTTAAAAAAAATATTTTTGTTGTTTTTTTTAATTCTAAAAACACACTCTTTTATCAATTTTTGTAAAGTTTTAATTTTTTTACTTTATCAATTAATTTTTTTTTTTCATTTAAAAAATAATTAAAATTTGGACAAAAAGTTACTCTAATTTTTTGCAGTTCAAAATTCTCTAAATCTCTACTCTGATTTCCTACAAAGTATTTTTGTTTGAATTTAATAAAAAAAATTATCGTAGAGCTTTGATAGTTATTTACCAAAAAATTATGAATTAAAAATTTTTCTCAAATTGCGTTTGTTAGTTAACAAAGCCGTTTCGCTGAGCTAATAATACAATTTGTTTAAATTAAAAAACGTGTTTTACTCGTACTTTTGATCTAAAATAATTTAAAACTTGGTAAATTTTTTAAATAAAATTCAATATGTACCCAAAAATACGTCTTTTAACGCGTAAATGAATGATTTAAACCGCCAATTTACACGTTGCAAAACAAAAGTAGCGGCGGTCAAGTATTGTAGGTTGTTAAAGGAAGCCTACTTTAAACGACCAATTATATTATCAAGAAATTGTCGTTGCACTCATTTTAACTCTGTCGATCATACATAATGTTTCGTAATAGCTGCTAAAAAATAAGTTTATTAATAGAAATGGCCCCTGGATTAGAAACCTTGAAAAGAGGTAGCATCCAACTCCAAAGAGTAGCCCAAAAAGTTGTCAACGGTGAGTTTCAAGTTTCAAGTTTTAGTTAACACAAATTGATAATTTAGATCAAATTGGGTCTAGGCATGTTCTGGCGGTGTTTGTAGTCACAGGTTTTGTCCTTTGCGGCGTAGTTGAACAAAGCGCATCAGTGGCTTTAAGGGCAAATAGTACTTCCAGTTATTCAGCAGCTGAATTTGCAGAATATGTTGAAAACACCAGTTATATAACACGATATTGTCAACCACCTTCTAACAAATCGGTAGTCCACGTTGTGCGATCAATTCCACACATTGAGGTACGTAAATAGTTTCAGTTTTATTATTTTCACACCAAAGATAGATTCCAATGACCCGAACTGATGAAACTGAAGCTGTGCTAAGACAAGCTTTCATGTGGGGAAGTCTCGTATCACCATTAGCAGCCAGTAGGGTGGCAGCGAGAGTCGGAGCAGAACGGTTATTTGGTGCTGGGGTTCTTGGAACCGGAGTTGTGGCAATTATGGTACCAGCGTCGTGGTTAACACCTAGTCATGTTGCTATCAGAATAGTTCAAGGCATTTTTGTGGTACCAAGTTTCAGTGTAACAAACCCAAACTAATTTTTTTTTTAAGGGTGCCACCTTTCCGGCAGCTCACATGTTGGCAGTAACTTGGATCAAAACCAAACATGTCAGTGCGTTTGTTTCTTTATATACAGGTTACTATAAATCACGATTATGTTCAGTTTTTCACATTGGTTTTCAGCTGTTAACCTGGGTTATGCAGTTGTGGGGATTTTAGGGACGCTTCTGGTCAGGAGTTGTGGTCGTGATTTTTTAAGTTATGTTATTGCATTGTCATCGTTTCTTTGGTACTTCTTGTGGTGGAGATTTGTGGAAGAGAGTTTGCATCCCAATAGGCCCAAACGAGACGTAATCACCTACAAAAAATATCAAAATAAACTACTCCAAAATATTAAAGAAACAAAAAAAAATTCTAATTTTTTTGATGTTTTTTGAAAGGCTGTAACTCATCGAAAAATGGTTGTATCTAGATTAAAAAAACATTTTGAAGCTTTAAGTTTCTAGTTTTAAGATTTTTTGGCAGTTTTTTTGTGTGACGGTTATTTCGCAATTCTCAGTAATAGCGCGAGAAAAATAAATTCAAAATTTTTGTTTTGCTTTTGGTCCACAAACGTTAAAAATTTTTTTTTAGTTAAGTTAATGCATACGCCGGATAGCTGTTCGTTTACCTTTAATATGCTTTTTTGACCTTTTCTAGACGTAAATTTTTCGCTGAGATATCTGACTTTATATGAAAAGGGATCCTTTCATCGATATCTCAGCAACCAATGACCACACAGAAGAAAAGCAAAAACTGGAATAAATGATTTATAAGATACTTTTACGATTTTTTAATTTTTTTTCCAGCTTTAACATAGATTTAATAAAAAGAGAAAAAAGCAACTTTTTAAACCGTTTTCTCGGACCAATTGATCGAAGTTTTGCAAAAGAAGAATAAAGAAGACATTATTTTTGAGTTTGTATACAATTTTGCCTTAGTTATTTGCTACAAATTAAAAAAAAACAAAAATTGTTTTTTGATTTTTTTTTGAAAATTTGTAAAACATTCAAGAAACAATATTGCTTAATTTTTGAAAAAAAATACAAAACATGTTTTAGATTTTTTTAAATTTGTAAAAAAATTCAAGAAACAATACTGATTAATTTTAGTACATATCAAAATTTTTGTGTTTTTTTTTTAGATTTTTTTTTTTTTTTAATTTAACTAATGCAAAATTGTAAAAAACAGCAAATTCTTTTTCTCATTTTAAAAACAATATGCACAATGGTTTCTTCAATTCTTTTGTAACACTTTGATCAATTGGTCCAAGAAAACGGTGTGATGAATCGATCGATTATCGATTTAAATCGATTTAAAAGTTTACATGGCTACGCAGGATATACATTAAACTGTAAAAACACTAAAAAACATTAAAGTCCCCCATCAATATTAGTGTACATGCGGTAGATTTACTAAAACAACGTAAAAAGTTACTTTTTTCAATGTTAAAGGTGAAAAAAAAAATTCCAAAAAATTATAAAAGGACTTTATAAAACATTATTCCAGTATTTGACACTATCCTTATATTCTCTGTGGTTGCTGAGATATCGATGATCAAAGACAAAAGGATCCTTTGACAAATTGACGTAAGAGAATTTCAACAAAACATATTAAAAATAATCGAACATTCTATTTGGCTTATGCATTGACTTAACTAAAAAAAAATCCCCACGTTCGTGAACCAAAACCAAAAACATAAAAATTTAGAATTTTTTTTCTTGTGCTATTACTTAGAATTGCTTGATACCATAGCACAGAAAAAAATATTTGCAAAAAAACTTTAAAACTAGAAACCTAAAGCATCAAAATGTTTTTTATTTAATCTGGATACGATCATTTTTTGATAAATTACAGCTTTTCAAAAATCATTAAAATATTTTTGTTCCTTTAATTTTTTGGAGTAGTGTATGTCAAACTAGTCTTTATAGGAACACAGAAACTTACCTTGGAGGCGACTACTCACTTCTAAACCAGCATGGGCTTGTGGTATCACAGTTATAGGAAGTCAATGGGCCGATGCTACTCTCATGTTGGGGGTCACAAAATATCTGAAACTAGTTTATGGATTTTCAATCGAATATGTATGACAAAAAATAACTGAAATAAGTTTCTGAAAAAAAATTTCAGCAAGACATCCTTCAATCATTACCCCACATTGGGCATTTTTTCGCCGCTATCACTTTTGGAGTAGTTGTAGACCATGTTAGACAATCAGGAATCGTATCAACAACAACTGCAAGAAAATTATTCGTTTACATTTGTAAATAATTCAATAATTCAATAATTTGTTTTGTTTCTAACACTTGACTTCTAGCACATTTCCCTCCTGCTGCTTTAATGTTCGTTTTGGGTTACACAGGCTGCGATCCTGCTGCTCCTGCAGCTCTCTACACTGCTGCTTTGGCCTTTACTGCAGCAACACCAGCTGGAGCTTTTGCAAGTGCAGCTGACATTGCCCCAAATTTTGCAGGTGAAAGCCTACTCAATTTTCTAATCTCTTAATATGATTTTAATTAGGGACGGTTTTTGGCCTATGTCAGACTGTGGGGGCTGCTGGCCTTCTCGCAGCTAATTACGTGGTGTCCGAAGGTTTACACGGTTCAGTGCGTTTAAATTGAACACTTGTTCAACTAAATGAGTAACAGTTTGCAGGTTGGTGGAGACTGGTTTTTGGGGTCTCCTCCGCTGTGCTTTTGACAACAGCTGCGTTTTTTATGGCCATGGGGAGCGGGTCAGTCCAGGACTGGAACGCTCCAGGTGATATAGAACCAGAGTTGGAACCAATCGAAGAACCTTCAAGACTAGATTCTGTTCTTGAGTAGACAATGAAGGGAAAATTGGATCGTGCGACACCATTATTATTACATCATGTAAATTAGAAAATGAAACCATCTGAATATTCATTAATTGTTTTATTGTAATAATAGAACAGTTCAAAAAGAAACGACATGTAGATAAGTTCCCACGTAAAGTATTCACATCTTTGGTAATGGTTGCGCAATATTTACATAATTGAAGCATGCAATCTATTAATTATACAGTGGCCTAACTAAATACAAAATAAGTAAAAAATGAACAATAAATATGTACAAAAATATCACCAAACATTGCGCTTGCTACAAAATTGAAAACTAAATTAGATAACACAAGTCGTGCATTACCCTTAATTTTGATAAGTAGGTAATGATAATGAGCATGCTAATAAATACTTGCATGATTGTGAACTAAGATGATTTTAATACCTACTTTACATAATTTTGCATTTTTGCAATAAAAACTGACATTGTCCCATAAATATTAAGATAGCAAATGGTACCAACACGCAACTATTGTTCGTAATAATCCATATGTGGTTCTTTGTACCTTTTACTCCTCCCAGGTCGTTTCTCTTCGGGTTCCTCCCCCAAGATTTCAACATTTCGCACTGGAACTTTCTTGTATTGTGGTACTGGAGTGGTACCTTGCCCCATCTCATCTTCGCTCAACGGCAATGCTGGATTTATGGCAAGTTGAAGCATCCTCAACAAGAGCATTTCTCGGACATCTGGAGGAAGATACTCCTCTTTGTTCTCTTGACGTTGTTCTTCACCTGGTTGCAACAGTCTTGCCACCCGTCTTGTGGGGATGTAAGACTGTCCATTTTGGTTGTAAACTTCCTGGTCTTGGCGTTGCTGTTGACGAATTGCAACTTGTTGGTCACTGGGGATATGGACGTATTGTCTTTGTCTTTGTTGCAAATTTTCGTCTTGTAAAAATTGTACAGGGCCGTTTTGTTGGTAATATGGGACAGGTGTTGGGCGATAGACTGGTCGATAGCGCTGTTGGTAGTACTCTGGGTGGCGGCGAGGGTCAGTCAAAGCACTGATACGTTCCAATCGGGTTTGTCTCAAAATGAGTTGGTGCAAAAGCTTCTGGAAATCTCTGGTACTAACAGGAGGACTAATTTCGTCAATGTCATTGTCTACCTCATGGGGTGGTGCTACGGGAACTGGAACTGGGTATGGTACTGGTTGATTTGGTTGTCTTTGCACTTCTCGAATAAAACCATTTTCGTCAACTTGAACCGGAATTGGTCTAAAATGAGGTGGTGGTAACCTCCTTACATAAATTGGTCGTGGTTCAACCGGTTTTGGGGTCGTCTCTTTGACATATTCGTATTGATTATCATTTATATCAACTGGAACCACTCTTCCTTGCAATTGACTCAAAGGTACCAAAATAGTACCTCTTTGGAAAGGGTGTCTAATTGCAACGAGAGGATCCTGAGTGGCTCTATTAGCCGGGATTTGCACCACCGGAACTGAAGTTGGTGTAGCATCATTCACTGTTGCTTCAGTCGTTGTCGTTTCTTGAGCATACTCCTGAGTATTACTTTCTAAGTCTTGCAAAACATTTCTTTGGTAATTGACAGGATATCGTATTGTTGGTCTTGAAACCACTGTTGGAGTTGTGGTGGTACTTAAAAGAGCTCTAGGACGCGACGTCGTCGTAAACAAAGGTCTAGGAGTCCCAGTGGTAACCGAACCACTATATACATCAGTAGCATCACTACCTAGAGCTTGTTGTAACATAAAAACGTGTTGTTGGGGATCAAAATTCGACTTCTCTTGCGACAATTGTCTCCTCAAAATGTTACTCCTGCCTTCAGATTGGTCCACATGTTTGTCATCATTCAAAAGTGGGTGTTTTAAGGCAAGTCGTCGAAACAATGGCAATTCTGTTGGTCTAGCTGTTACAACTTCCGGTCTAATTAACTGACCTTCAGATTTTTGTGTTTGTGTGTGTGTTGCAACAGTCGATCTGACTGTTGATCTACCTTGTAGCAAAATCCTTGGGGTTGAACTAGGGTAAACTATGTGAGGTTTGCTTGTCGTTTTGACAATTTCGCTCTCCATATTAACAACTTCGCTGTAGTTGGGTTTCTCGGTGGTTGTGGTTGATTGGCTTCTTAATTTGGCAAGTCTTTGAAGAGCTGTTGTGCTGGTCGGAGTTGACTGAGTCGTGGAATAAAAAGGACGTTTAGTCGACGAAGTGTAGATTTGAGTACGATTTGTCTTTGGAATTCGTTGGACAACGGATGGTAAATCCGGTTTTGGTAAAACTTCACTAGAATTACTGGTACTGTAAGACACTCTTTTAATTTGTCCTGAGTCGTCTATAAACCCGTAAGTTCCTTTAATATTCCCTAAAACGTCTCGACTCTCAATTTTGAACGATCCATCATCGGCTTCGTAACCTATAGTGTACGATCCATCATCATTGACTTTCTTAATTTGTTTGATTATTTCAAGGTTCCCGTCTTTTGACTCAGACTCGACTAGTTCCTCCTTCGATTCATTCTCAACAGTAATTGACTTTTTGCAAAGTAGGAGCAAGAAAAACAACGGAGTAATCTGAAATAAAGTGGCAATGTCAACTTTGCGGCAAATTGTTGTCAACAGTTGTCCTTAATTCTCTAATTACGAGATGTGCTTTGTGCGAGGTAAAGAAAGCAGAAAGAATGCGATTTTAACAAAAGTTATCATTAACCTTGTCATGGGCAAATTGTATAATTGAGAGAAACAATCTATCAGTCGCTAACGAGGCATGAGAATTTTTTTTAACAAAATTAAGAAAGTGTTTAAATAATTTTAACGATTCATTTGTGTTGCAGTTCTCAGGCACGTTTCACAATCAGTTACACATGTCACACTTGCAATAAATTCTTCTTAATTGTCCAATTGTTAATATTTTCATAATTGAAACGAAACAAAGACCGCATTATTAGACTACATTTTATGAGCACTAAAATACTAAAACAAAATTTTTCTCTCAATAATTAGCAGCTTTAGCAAGAGTTTTAGTAATTATTTGAAATCACAGGAAACTAGACATCAAAAATTTCAATTAAAAACTTGTTTCTAATATAAATTAGACTTCAATAAAATCGAGAGATAGAGAAAGTTTGAATTTTGAGACAATTATATTCTCCTTTTAATGTTTGTGGAGTATAATACGTTAAAGGATATACTTGTACATCCTTGATTTTAAAAACAATGCAAATTGATTAGATGTGCAGAGATCGTGCTTCTGTTTTATAATTGTAATCCGTTTTTTACACAAATAAAAGCAAATAGTTTCCTTCGCAATTACCGTTGTGTCACAAGAAGAAAATCCTAAATTAATGTCCAAACTACATTTTAATAATAGTCTAAATTAGATTAAACATCTTCAGCATGCAAGAGTGAAATCATCGCATTAAAGACACGCTTTCGTTACTTGCGACAAAATAACTTCTTTGTTCATAATGAAATGATGCCACTTACCTTTGTTAAATCTGCCATTGTGGCAGTTGCTTACACCACGTGTTTACACCGACTGTTTCATTTAAACCGCCGGTTCACTATATAACTTAAGACAGTTGTTAAGTCTTCAGACCTGGAGGGAGATGACCTTGAAGTGCCACCCACTCCGAGAACGAGCTTTGGATCCGGTGCACTTCAGTGAAAGTGTTGACTCAATTGCATTTTTGGTAACAGAAATGATTTTTTAAAATTTTGAAAATAAAAAAAATATTGGGAAATGTGTTGGAATTTATGGTTTTTGCAAGAACGTTAACCTTCGATGGTTTATCGTGAATGCATTATTGGGCAAAACTGAAAAGCCTACACGCTCGTTAAAAATTCAAGTACTTCAATGGGACTTTATTTACGAAATATTTATCCATAGAAGACAATCAGGTGGCCTATTTCACACGGTTGGCTACAATTTTGGTGGCAGCGTTTTACTACCGTTGCTGTTAAATGATTGTTATCACATTATACCATGATGAGGGTTCATAAATATGCATTCTCTATTGTGAACGGTGTATGGATGTAAAGCCAAAAGTTATATAACGAAGGATTAGGATAGACGTTTAGGGATATTCACAAGGAAGTTGTATAAATTTTTCCAATGTGAAAAGAATTTTACTATTGAATGCTGAAAATATGAAATCTACTGTTTTAGTGTAGAAATATTTTTTCCCAAATAATTTCTTCGCTACTGATTAAAATACATTTTGAAACCGACTTGTTATTCCTTAAATTTAATTGTGGTTTATAAAAGCCAATAAATTTAAAAAAAAAACACTAAATTAATTAAAATTGAGGAGTGAAAAAAAATATTATTTTAAAGGGTCTTCAATTTAGAACAGAAATAGTTGAAAGAATGCAGGAAGTTAAAATATAAACCAACACAGCTTGAGAGAATTATTGTATAACATTAAAGATATTTAAAACAATAATAAACACTTTAGAATAAGTCCACATAACCATCTAAGTTTTATTTCCTCAATAAGTTATGTATAAATAATAATAATGTAAAATATAGAAAAATAGAAACAAATAAAATTGGTTGAATAAATTTTTGACTGGTTAATATTTCTACTAAAAAATAAATTAAATAATACATATTTTGTTTCATACTGCTGGCAATAGTGTCATCAAGTGAAATTTTCTTGCTCAACTTAAATTATCTAGTTCAGAAGTTTAGGTAATTTAATTTTTATTTTTCTGTGTCAGAATACAAAAAAACTTACTCTAGTTATTTAGTAAATTCTGAAATCTTGTGCCAGAAGTTGACATAGATGTAACAATAATTATTTCAAGCTGCATAAAATGTAAAATAATAAAAATGTGTTAATTTGAGAACATAAACGTTTTATCTTTTTAATCAAAATTAAAATTAAAATTAATTGTGAGCTAAAAAGATGGTAGATGGCAACTTTTTCATGGTTCAAGTCATGTACCTACAAAACAAAATAAATGAAATGAAAATGAGATAAACTATTATATTGTAATATTAATTAATAATTAAAAACGTGAAGAAATGCTTGCAAAAAAGTTGAAAGAAATCTGGGCCTTAATCTTTGCTGAAACTTATATTGTTAATTTAAGGTTGAACTATACTGAATAAAAAATAAATCGTAATTCATAAATTTAAAAAAAAACACAACTTTTTGATGGCCTTAGCAGCAATATATAATAATTTAATTTTTTAAAAAAATACGAGTAAATTAAAAAAAAACGTTTATGTTTGGCCATTTCTTTTTTTTTTTATAAAAAAGCTGTAACTACAGAAGGAATTTTTGATTTATTTCTGGTGTATTGTAGATTACCTTCTTATGTTACTGTATTTTTTTCATGCAATTTGAAATATACGTTTTTTCATAAAAAAATAAAAACTAATGAATTTTGCAATCCGTTACAAATACTCAAAATTAGATAAAAACTCTATGTTATTGTGTGTGTGGGGTACTGATTTAATTCAGGAACAATATTCAATTTTTTTGTTTTCTTAAAAATTCACTTTTTTTCGTTTGAAGACTTGTTTGACGGCTTCAGAATTCAACCAAGGTAAATTTGTCTTATTACTAAACGAAAATAAAGATGTAAAAGGCGGGAAATGAACCATTACCTGCACCAGTTTTGGCTGAAATACCTTTCAACTTCCGTATGAAAACGTGTGAAAACTTGATATAGACATGTTATTTTGCTGAACAATAAAAACATATCAAGCAGTATTCTCCTTTATCTGATGTTTTATTGCGAAATAAAGAAAATTTTTCACATGTTATCCGGAAATATATTGTGCTAGTTTTAATTATCTTAAACATGCAACTTAGCTTTATTGAAAAGAGTTTTACTTTTCATTGCTTTAACAATATAACAATTTCGGCATGCAACAATACGAGTAATAAGCATGTAATGTGACAATGTGTCTAAATAACTTATCTAATTATAAACTTGTGGCGGTTGGAACGATGAAACACTGGAAACATTGTTTTGTATTAGGAAATAAAGCACTGTTTATGAAACATATACCCATTTTTTATTTTCTTGAGTAATAACAATTTTTTTAAGTTTGTGGATACTCTGTTAATTTATTTACGAAAGAGCACATTTTCTGCTAGTCTTTGAAAGAATTCAAATTTTATTTTTATTTTGTGTTTTTAAAAAATACTATTTTTACGGTTATGTACTTTTACTGTTTTCAAACAAGTTTCTTTACATGTCTTAAACTTATGTTAATTTAAAGACTCTTCAAATGCGTTAACTAAATGGTACAATAAAAATGATATAAACGAACAATTTACTTTACGTAATAAAGGCGGGAAAGGTTAGAATTGCAAGACATTGTTTATTGTCTCAAAACTACATCTGAAGCTAAATTTGCTTGAGAATGTCCCAGAACAAGTGACTAAGTACCCCTTCTTTATGTAGATTTACGAAATTAATTCTAAAATAGGTGCAGCTTTGCTAAAATATTCAAAAAATGTTAAAAAAATAAATAATAAATAAATAATATTTGTTTTTTTTATTTAAAATATTCTAGAGGTTGTTATTGAAAATTTTTGACAGCGAAAACAATTTGGTTTTTTACTTTTGATACATGAACATAACAAACTATTTAAATGTGCATTAAATAAGATAAGAAAAAAATCGAGGAATATAAGAAATTGGATAACGTTTCTAGAGTTTATCTTAATGGCTTATGTGACCAGTAAAACGACAAAAGAGAAACTCTTGCCTATGTTATTAGAACGAAGCAGAGGAAAATTTTAAAAGAAACCGTGTTAAGTCACCTTCAGTTTATTGTTTCCTGGTTTGGTTGTCACAATTTTAGACTAAACTTAAATTTTTTTGATAAATATGAGTTTTGTAATTTTGCTTAAACTATTTATTCTTTGAAAAAACGTGAAAAAAATTAATAAATAATAAAGTACTATAAAAATGTGGCGTTACAGGAATAAAATTTTTAATTTTTTTGTTCGGTAAAATTTTATAAAACTTTTTTTTACTTCAAAGTATATGATTACGTTTTATTCAATTTTTATTAAAAAAAATTCATTTAAGTTGTCATTAAAATATC
>NW_025401006.1:11861341-11878239 GCF_015345945.1 Tribolium madens
AAATTACAACAAAATTTTTCTATTAATTTACTAACAAATTATAATAAAAACATACATGAAACAGTTGTTTTAATAATCTCGAAAATTGCTCGTAGACAAAAAAGATGGTATAATATTGCTTATTTACAAGAAATCGAACAAGTTTAAGTATTAAAGTTATAGAGAAAAATTCATAACATTATTGTAACAAAAACTGACTAACATAAAATAATTCACCTCTAAAGGAAAAAAAAAACACTAAAACCTGTCTACAGAACATAAAGAGACTAGCATACTATTTTTAGTGTTAACATCTATTATTATTAATTAATGTTATTTCTTAAAGGTCAAGATTACAATAATCTTATTAAGAAGATTGTTATATTACTTTTTTTAAATTTCTGTTCCTGTCGAAAATAAGAATTTATCTAACAATAAATCTTTGTTCAAAAGGCTAAATAGCCTTTTATGTCGCTTTGCCATTCAATACGAGTATAATGTTTATTTGTTTGCCAATAATAATTTGGATACAGCTTACTTTCAGTTTATCATTGTTTCAGCTGAATCATTTTGAGGTTGGGGTTTTTGTATGCAAATTTCAATTACCCTACTTGAAATTGCTTTAATTCACTTGCCCAAAATTATTTCCGATTATTACATAACCTTACGCCAATCTCTCCCAAACTGATAAATAATTCATAAAACATAACAGATAAAAAACCCACGAAATTGTTTTAGTAGATCAATCATGATTTATGCAAGTTATTGAAAGGTATCTTTGATCTACACGTCTAAACGAAATTACATGTGCGCGTGCAGAGGATTAGGGATATAGATCTTACTTTGCGCAAGCAAAACTCCTTCATTAGTTAAATTAAAGATCAGATGGCCCGAAGGTGGTCATAAAAAGGCATACCTTGTGTCAAATTCAGTGTCGTAATATTGTTATCGAGAAATTTAAACTGGAGCAGGAGAAAGGTTTTCTAATAAAAGTTTTACATAATGTGCATGATCTTCGGGAATTATTTGTTTCTATTTAAATTGTGCCGCATGATTGACCCCTGGAAGTTTTCCTTATACAAAATTTATCACCACATACACTCTGAATACTTAATCAACAAATCACTGATCCGGCAAATGAATTCTGAAAATTTTTACTTTCAGTGAAGGAATGTGAGAAACGCACAAATTTTAAGTAAAACGAATTTCGACAACTCGATGTATTGTCTAGTAAAGAGGAGAAATTTACGTTAAAAAGCAAAATCACATAAACATGGCATTTGAAATTTGGTGACTTGTAATAATGTAACAATAAATCTGTTTCTTGCAACCACTGTAACTAATAAACAATTGACAAGATTTTTCTCTCTGTTGACAGTAACTAATTTTTGAAGTTATATTGTGTTTCTTAATAATGTTAGGCTCCATTTATAAAAGTCATCGTTTTGTTTACTTTTTCAACAAGAAAGAAATTTTGTCAAGACAAATCTGAAATTTGGCCAAATTAATTCAAACATACATCGTTTTTGCTAATTTTGATAAATATAGTGTGTTTTTTATTTAGAAATTTACTAAATTTAAAAGATTTTGTGAAAACAATGTAGAAAGTAGTAAAACGAGAATTGTAGGTGCATTATTCTATAAACTTAAAGCATTTTTTGTTTCTCTGGCTTAAAATCTAGCCAAATCGATTGAAAATTGCTCAAATTGCTTTATTTTAGAAGAAAACTCTTATTAAAGCCAGTATTTGGTTAAAATACTTTACATTTCATCGTTGAAATACATTGATTTAAAGCGATTTCTGATTTAAAATCTAGCCAAATCGATTGAAAATTGCTCAAATCGCCTTATTTTGCTATAAACGACAATTTAAATATTCATTTTGTTTCTTTTAACTAATTTAATTAATTTTTGGCTTGATTTTTTAACCAGAAAACTTTGTAAATCCATGTATTTCAACAAAATAAGTGTCTAAATTTTCGTTTCCAGCCAAAATAAGACGATTTGAGCAATTTCTATTTCTAATCGGTTTGCTTTAATTTTGAGTCAGAAAAGCTTGTAAATCAATAAATTTCATCAAAAAAGTGTTTAAAGATTTTATTAAAACAAAGCAAAAAACTATTTTTAGTGTAAAATATGTTTTTGTTTATAAAATTAAGTTTGAAATGTACAAGAAAAACCAGAATATCAGAATTCAAGAATCGAGAGATTTTGCCAAAACAAAGTTGAAATTTGACTACATTAAGTCGAACTAATTTTAACAGATATAGTGAGTTTTTCACTAAGAAACTCACTAAATTTAAAACATTGTTTTAAAACAATCTAAAAAGTGGTAAAAATTTGATCTAGAAATGCATTATTTTACAAATTGAAAGAATGTTTCTGTCAAAAAATTCTAAAGGTTTTGCAAGAACAAAGCAAAAAATCGTTAGATTAGGTCTAACTGCTATACAAAATTATGTTTGAAATGTTAAAGGAAACAAAATATTGAAAAATTAGGTGTAAAGTACCGACATTGTATTTACTTTTTTACCGAAAAATTTTCAAAATTCAAGAAATTTTACTAAAACAAAGCCAAAGTTTGAACGAATTAATTTGAACATGCATTACGTTTACTTATTTCTATAGATATAGTGAGTCTTTCGCTAAGAATTTTATTAAGCTTAAAAGATGTTTTAAAAACATTGTAATAAAAATTAAATCTAGCATATTGCGAAATTACGTCTAAAATGCATTATTTTTACTTTTTCAACAAAAAACTTACAAAAATTAAGAATTTTGCCAAAATAAAGCTGAAATTTGGCCAAACTAAGTTATGCATATTGAGAGCTTTTCATGAAGAAACTTACTAAATTTCAATTAAAAAAAAATGGTAATATAAAAAGTTGTTAAATTAGATCTAGAATGCATTATTTTACGTTGTTTTCTACAAACATCAAACATTTTTTGACAAAAAAGTAAGAATTTTACTAAAACAACGCAGAAAACCGTTAAATTTAAGACAAAAATATGTTATTGTCTATAAAATTAAGTTTGAAATACAAAACAATAAAACAGAATATATTGTTTTTATTTTTTAGGGAGAAGCATACAATATTCGTGAGATTTTGTCAAAAAAGGCCCAAATTTGGCAAAACTAAGTCGAGCATGTTTAATTTTTGATAATTTCGATGGATATATAGTGTTTTTTTTTCACTAAGAAACTCACTATAAATTTAAAAAATTAAAAGATGTAGAAATCGGTAAAATTAGACCTAGTAAAGCATTATTTTATAGTAGTTTTTTTTCCACAACTTAAAGCACCAAAACAACTGTAAAATTTTTTGCTAAAACAAGGCAAAAATTGTTAAATTAGGTCTAAAACAAGACATTGTCTATATAATTAAGTTTGAAACGCAAAACAAATGCATAAAGTCTAAATTTAAAATCAATTATTTTCATGAAATCTAAAATGTTTTGCCAAAATTATTGAATTATTTTATATTTCTCTTTGTATGTTTTTTTATCTTGTGTAATGAAAATAAATTATAGTATTATATTATTACACTGTAATTATCCGATTCAGGTAAATCGACAACAAATTTATGCACCTGGACGTCGATTTCCAGTTGTGAAAAACGAAAGCTGCTAACGGATATCCTAGTACGTGCACACACACGTTCTGCCATAAACTACACGGGAAACTTTCTTATGATAATAAAATGCAGAAACGCAAGCATTATTTTATACGTAATTGTAACGCTTCATTTCATCAGTTAAATAACTTTTAATTAAGTTAGTTTGATTGTTTGAGGAACTGTTGACAAATTGGAGACTGCAAAAGAGAACAAGTCATGAGATAAAATTTCAGATCACAGTTTCACTTTGAAGCTGGAAAGTTGAAGAAAATTGATGAAAGTGATAGTTTTCATAAAATTATGAGAGTCATTCAAAGTCGCTTTCATTGTTCCTGAGAACAAAAATGAGAATCTTTTAATGACAGCAGATATTTGCATTACAATGAAAAGTGGGGACGAATCTAAAAAAATTGCTAAATATATACAATATTTATTAATGGTCTTACATAACAAAATACAAACATTATAATAATAATACTATATTATTACATCAAGAGTTAAAAAAATAGAGCTTTAATCTGCGTTATGTACAAAACCTAGTAACCACGCAATAATGACTGCTCATTTCCACATTAACATTTGGTAATTTTTCATTACATAAGGCACAACATAAATAAAATCTAAAGTATTCAAGGTTGCAGCGGTGCAACCCAACGGCCTTGAAAGGAATGACAATGAATCAAGACAATGTCGAAAGTTATGCAGATCAACACCCGATGCAAAAGTGAAAAGTAACACTTGGCGATGCTTTAAAAATTCAAGCATGCAAACTCAGTGTTACTTAATCGGGGCGTGACCGTGTTTATGGTAGATATCGTTGCACTTTCACTAAAAAGACAGCCAGAGGTTATATACACCCTCTGCCTTGATCAGTCTAATATATTCGAGTCTCTCAAAACACTTAATTAAAACTGAATATTGTGACCTCTTAGAAAGGCGTCAATTTGACCCGACGCCAACGGCTGGTCTCCAGAAGGTTGAATATAATAGACGGGTTGGTCTTGAACGGCTTGTTTTTGTTGTTGTTGCTGTTGAAGTCTTGCTCGTTGTTGTTGGGCGTACAAATGCGCCGAGTTCTGAAACTGCAACCCGGCTTGTTGTTGTTGATACTCAGCTTGGGACGGTTGAGGCCTCAGATGGGTGTAGAGAGGACTCTGCTGTTGAAGCTGTTGTAAATTCACCACGGTTCTTTGTGGTTGGTGAACATAGGGTTGAATACGTTGATTTAGGGAGAAATCACCCTCCGTTTGAGGAAGGGTTTGGTACAGTTGTGTGTTGTATTGTCCGGAAGTCGGATCAAATACAAGCGCTGATGAGTACACCGGATTTCCAGTACCTGCAGAAGTCGGTTTATTGGTTTTTGTTACGGTTTTGGGAGTGGGGGTTGGTGCAATAACATTGTTTTCTTGCTGGAATTTTTGGAATTCTGCATCAAAATCGAGACTACCTCTTGATGGAAGTGCAGTGCTTGATTTGGTGTACAATACGGAAGGTCTTGGAGTTACTGAAACTTGAACCAGTTGTGGGCGGTAAGTTGTAGCCGGGAGTTGAGTCCTAGCTGAAGGAGTTGGTGAAACTGGTCGAGGGGTAATACTGATGCTTTGTTGCTTCGCCAAATAAGACGCTGGTGTCGTTGCTGAAATAAGTTGAGGTCTTTGATACACTTGCGCCGCTTCTGTTGCATATGTTGGTCGGGTGATGTAATTGGGGCGACGAATAGGCTGTAAAATTTGATACAGTTACTATATAGGGTGTTTCATTTTTATTGTTACAAATTTAACCAGATGATAGAATATTCAATTTTAAGATAAAAGTTTCCTATAAACATATATCTAAAAATTTTATATAAGGAATATATGCAATACAAAT
This sequence comes from Tribolium madens, assembly GCF_015345945.1. Classification (NCBI taxonomy): domain Eukaryota; kingdom Metazoa; phylum Arthropoda; class Insecta; order Coleoptera; family Tenebrionidae; genus Tribolium; species Tribolium madens. The sequence goes on from NW_025401006.1 coordinate 11,866,807, forward strand.
CCGTAAAATATGCGCATATACCGGGTGGGGCATCGGTTACGCGCACTTGATAAATCACGACTTCAAATTAATTAAAACTGGCGATATTTCATATATCTAACTAATTATTGATAGGGTATAATTTGATAATTTTTCTAATTTTTTTGGATAATAAATGAGTCCGTAACAGTTTTGTGTGTTATATGAATACTTTCTGTTAATTTACCTGTCAGCGCATCAAACTTTGATATCACAATTTCAAATTTTGACTTGGTTAGCCAAATAATCGCTTTTTTTTATTTAAACACAAACCAGACCCGTGATTTATGACAAAATGGTATAATTTGCCAACAAAAGAATTATTTACTGGTAGCCGACCGCTTTAAAGGGTCTTTTTGTTGTAAACCTTGGAATCTTATCCCAATTGCAGTTCCCCATTGTCACCTAAATTTACGATGGCACAAGTATCAGGTCATAAATAAAAATGATTTTCAAAGTTAAGATGGAAAATTGCGTTTAATTCAAAATCTAATTGATATTTTTTTTTGATTTTGTAAACAATTGTAGGAAGTGAATCTGCGTAGGTCAGTATAAAAATTAGAATTAAATTTTTTGGGTGAAAATTACTTTTTATTTTTTTTGGCTTTGTTTGTGAATGAAAAATTACCAAAAAATTAGAGAATGTACCTTACTACTGCCTAGGTAAGTGTAAAAAAATTCAATAATTTTATTTAATTAGAAGTGGCGATTTTCTTTTTGGGCGTAACGGATGCCCCACCCGGTATATGCACGTATTTTCACTAAAATATGCACAAAATATTAAGAAATATGCTCGAATTTATGCCAAATATGCATCGATATGCAAAACTTTTAACAATAAAAAATCAAAGTTGGAATAAATTTTTATCCTCGAGTACACTAAAGTTTGTACTTTTATCATCTTGAACCGCACAGGATGAACGAAAGTGAATAAATAAATTGGTTTTGTCTCAGACAAGCCATTTTAATAACCTACCTAGTAATTAAGTCTTTCTAAGAAATCTGTACTTTTCAGATCACATCACTTTAAACAATTCATTTCCAGGCAACTACTTATCCACATAGATGGATTTATTCGTTTTATACCAGGTGAATAAAAAGTATGGAACCAAACATTTTTTGCTTAAACTATTTATTTTTTAAAAACTAATTAATGAATTAAATGTTTTATCAAGAATAAATTTTTTCGAATTTTTGTTTTGTTTTTGAGTTCTACAAAAAAATTATTTTATTTAAATGGCAACCCACTAAAAAATGTTTTGTATACTCAAAAACAACTGAGTTAGAGACTATCTACTTTTTATTAATTTAAAAAAAAATTAGACAAATTACAATTTTAACAAAAAAATTGCATAATTCAAAGAAAACAAAATTTCGTTTTGAAAATACGAACAGATTTTTTATATTACTTTATTTTATATTAATTATTATTTTCCAGAGGCAAATAATTAAAAAAAAACCGTTTGGTTCTAAACTACACCCTGTATAAAACGAATTTAAAAACGAAACACTCAGCAAGATACTAATTCTTTGAGTCCGGCTTACGAATTGTTGTTTTCTCTTTAACATATTTTGTAATCAGATCATTTTTCTTAAAGTGGCCAATTTTTAACTTGAACTGAAATTTTTTTAATCGGAAATTTGTGATTTGAAGAAAATATGCACAAATATGCATTATTTTCTAAAATATGCCAAAATATGCATTTTTAATTGGCTTATTTTAATCAAAAAACATTAGATATGCATAGAAAACTTACAATTTTGTTGATATACCTCTTTATAACAAATATGCATTTTGCATATAATCCAAGCCTTACTGATAACCTTTATACACCCAAAGATAAAATGGCGAAATATTTACTCAGGGGCGTCCTAAACTGGGGGTTTAAGGTAAAAAGTACCCTAACTATTTTGGAGGTTGGTTTTTGCCACTTTCAGCCACAAACTTTGCGTTTTTTCGATAAAACTTACCGTTTTTGAGTAAAATCAGTTTACAATTTGTCTTACAGACCATAAAGAGGATAAAAATTAAAAATTAAATTTGTTTAAATTTCGACAACTGATCTTTAAATTCGTTCAGGTGTTTTAAAGTCATAAGCTGTACCAACTCTTGTAAGTTTATCTATTCTGCAATAATGGAAAAACCCCATTAAAAACGCATCTCTTTCAGGGGGTGTAGCTCGCTTACGTAACATTTTTTAATACATGTTTATAGGAAATCACCTGTTTAAGTTTGTAACAATAAAAACGGAACACCCTGTATAAAATTTTGTAAAGTTACCTGTTGTGGTTTCAGCACTTGTTCAGGTTCGGGTTGTTCTTCCTCGCTTTGGTCGTAGTTATTCTGAAACAATGTTACTGCAGGTTTTGGGGCCAATGTTACAGGTCGGATCGGTCGAATTGGTCGAGTCGGATAATTAGCTGGTCCATTATCAGCTTCGTTTTCTTGTTCTTGTTCCGTTTCTTGTTCATCTTTCGGAGCATTGGGATCACAAGGATTACCAGAAACATAAGTAAACTCTCTTTTGTTGCCATCAGGATCAATATAACCGTATTTTCCTCTGACAACACAATCAGTACCTCTCGTTTCTTCCTTGAAACTACCATCAGCAGCCTCGTAACCGAAAGTGAACGAACCATCATCATTGACTTTGTTGTAATTTCGGATGGTTTGTACTGGGGGCGCTTTAGCTGCTTCTTTAGCTCTAGCAGTTGGTAGAGCTTTACGAGACGGTGGAATATAATTATCTGAAGTACTTCTAGACGAAGCAGTTGGTTGTCCATAAAGACCATTGTATTGATCTGCTGATGATACCAAAACTACGCGTTGTCGCGGCGATTGAACCTCTTCATCTTGTGGTTCAGCTGCGTAATACTGAATGGTTTCTTGCTCCTCAGGTTCAGGTATAGGCTGGACACGGATTCTTCGCGCTTCGGAAAAACTTAAGAAAACAGCTCCGCAAAGAAGAAGCGGCAGCCACTGCAATTATTAAAAGAAGAATTTATTACAAGCAGTTTTTCTGGTTCTAATGCGTAGTCTCAAGGAAAAGGTGTGTAACACAATATGGAACAACAGTTATAAGAATCGTGCTTTTCAAAGCAACATCACGAATCAGGAATAAAAGATTTTTTTTTCTCTGTTGACAGTAACTAATTTTTGAAGTTCTATTGTGTTTCTTAATAGTGTTAGACTCCATTTATGAAAGTCATCGTTTTTTTTTACTTTTTCAGCAAGAAAGAAATTTTGTCAAGACAAATCTGAAATTTGACCAAATTAATTCAAACATACATCATTTTTGCTAATTTCGATAAATATAGTGTGTTTTTTATTTAGAAATTTACTAAATTTAAAAGATTCTGTAAAAACAATGTAGAAAGTAGTAACATGAGAATTGTAGGTGCATTATTTTATAAACTTAAAGCTTCTCTGGCTTAAAATCTAGCCAAATCGATTGGAAATTGCTCAAATCGCCTTATTTTGCTAAAAACGACAATTAAATATTTATTTTGTTGCTTTTATTAAATTTAATTAATTTTTAGCTCGATTTTTAAACCAGAAAACTCTGTAAATCCATGTATTTCAACAAAATAAGTGTCTAAATTTTCGTTGCCGGCCAAAATAAGCCGATTTTCTGGTTCTAATGCGTAGTCTCAAGGAAAAGGTGTGTAACACAATATGCGTCATGAAACAACAGTTATAAAAATCGTGCTTTTCATAGCAACATCACGGATCAGGAATAAAAGATTTTTTTTCTCTATTGACAGTAACTAATTTTTGAAGTTCTATTGTGTTTCTTAATAGTGTTAGACTCCATTTATGAAAGTCATTGGTTTTTTTTTACTTTTTCAACAAGAAAGAAATTTTGTCAAGACAAATCTGAAATTTGACCAAATTAATTCATTCATTTTTGCTAATTTTGATAAATATAGTGTGTTTTTTATTTAGAAATTTACTAAATTTAAAAGATTTTGTAAAAACAATGTAGAAAGTAGTAACATGAGAATTGTAGGTGCATTATTTTATAAACTTAAAGCTTCTCTGACTTAAAATCTAGCCAAATCGATTGGAAATTGCTCAAATCGCCTTATTTTGCTAAAAACGACAATTAAATATTTATTTTGTTGCTTTTAATTAATTTAATTAATTTTTGGCTCAATTCTTAAACCAGAAAACTCTTCAACAAAATAAGTGTCTAAATTTTCGTTGCCGGCCAAAATAAGCCGATTTTCTGGTTCTAATGCGTAGTCTCAAGGAAAAGGTGTGTAACACAATATGCGTCATGAAACAACAGTTATAAAAATCCTGCTTTTCATAGCAACATCACGAATCAGGAATAAAAGATTTTCAGAAAAATAAGCTTCACGTGGGAGATAGGTGGAGTTATTATTCAAGTGTGCAAAGAGATTTCAACCTACAAACGTTCGATTTTGAAACATTGTCGAACCCACAGCCTCATGGCAATGATTGATTGTCTACTTTGTGCCTAATTTTGGCACAGAACAGTTTTTAAACTTTTCTTTTATTACAACATACTAAAAATGCGAATTTGTCAATTCAGACTCTAGCAATAAATTATTTTGACTCTGTTCTCCTATCAGAATGCGGAACAGCACATATAGAGGCTCTGGCGACATTCTTTTCTCTTATATTTTTACATAATTGCTCTTATTGTTTACAGTTGAGCAATAATTAGGTGAAAATTACTAAGTTTTTCATAACCAAGTAGAAATTGGTGTTATGTAGCCACGCAATTAGCTTAATTTGACAATAAATCGTCAATAAAATAATTATGTTTGATGGGGCAATTAAACCTTTCCACATAGAGTCCAGGGATAATATTTAGCTCAAAGCCGCAACCTTCCAAAGAAGCAAACTTGTTTTATTAAATTACTTTCATTGCAAATAATTATCTTGGCCAAAGATATTGCGTACAATACGGCAGACAGATCCTGTAAGTATTAATCGGCAAGGTTAGCAACGATAATAAGCCCCGAGGTGAGAAAAACTTCCAATTTCTTCACTACCTACTTGTTGCAATAAAATGGAATTCATAAATCTGTAACAGATTTGGTTTTAATGCGTCTTATATAATAAATTGGTGCTAAGATTACTCTCGCTTATGCAAAAATGTCGCCGATGAATAAACATCTCGATCGTAAACTGGTTTAAAAGGCGAATCACCAGGTGAAGGACATTTATGAAAGGCGTGGACGGCCGTTATTCATCTACTGTTTCCAAAACGGATTACGTGGAAAGATCCAAGGCAAAGCTTAAGACTAATCACAATTGCAAAACCGGAATTTTGCCCAGATTCCGGAATTTTGTTCCACCAAAACAACGATGCTTTTGATACAAACATAATGAATGTAATTATCGATTGAGAAACAATGCTTATCTATGAAAATTATCTTAAGAGGCGAACCGTTCGTTGCGTTATAATTATTATTAATCTGGAAACTTAAGGCTCGAACTATAATTACAACGTAGATAATTAAAACCATGTAAAGATGTGCAATTTTGCATCAGAAAAGTCCAATATTTCGTTCTCATGAGACTCAACAAACTCGAAAGTTGTTATTAATTAATAGTTTCAAAGCTCTTAATTATCTGAAGGAAATCCAATAATTGGTTAATATAGGAAGTGTTATTTGACACAGCGTCACTTGTTGGTAGTAGAATGAGATTTAATCTGTGAAGTGACTGCACTTCCAGGAAAATGCATAATTGCAAAAGTTGCTTTTTTGCACGAAAATCCAAATAATTACGTGGCTCGTGAGAACATGTGCCATTACTCCTTATTGTGCCAACTGCACAGATCGAACTCCTGACCTTTGATGGAGCAATTCCAATTATGCAACTTTCATATCGTCGCTGGTGCACCACAGAATTGTGTTTGAACCAAAACTGCCCACATGTGGTAAAATCAATTCAATTAAGAAAAGTATTTTATTGCTAATGACGAAACTTGGGGTTGCATCTATAAATTAGCAAGTAAAAGGCGATTGCACATCTTTGTCGCCAAGTACAAGTTATCTTTCACTTGTCTTTGGTGTTAGAATTTTTGGACCTCCCAGAGGCAAATTGCTGCAATGACAGGTGCTAGTCTAGATGTTCGCTTTTAATGAAGAAATTATGTTTCTTCACATCGAGTTTTATATAATGCATTGACACCGTTCCCATCGTCACTGTCAATAAAGAAATGGAAGATACATTCAACTATGTTCAATTTATTTTTAAATCCTTCGATTATAAAAAGTTGTGGTAACCGGTACATGACAATTATTTGCATAACAATTTCGAAACTGATTTGCAGCAACAATATCGTTTTGTCGTGAGTAACTTAAGAATTTCTTTGTATTTTGTTACTCTTGCAAATCTTACAGGATCTGGAAACACAAAAAACTTATCTCTCAGCCAATCCAAAGTATTATGTTACATAGATTTGCCTTAAAGTTGTGAAAATTTCTAATAAGTCAATAGAATCGGTTTTTTCGTGCATAACCGTTTCATGCACCCAATCTGAATCAAAAGTGAAATTTTTCTACTCTTATGTGATTAATTACAAGTCTAGTGAAAACTAATTTAATAATTAAAGATGTGTTCAGTTAAAACATTATGATAATTATAACCATTAGGTGTGTCGTATTGAAGGAAACAAGGAACTAAAAAACTAGATAAAATCTCAAAGTACCTAGATCTAATGATGGCAATTTGTCTTGCATTTTGCAACAAAATATCTAATTCCCTTCTAAACAATAAAAAGATAAACCGACCTACTTGTATCTAGAGTGTCTAAGAAGATCATTTTACTTTCCAGTAATAACTGGAATTTTTATTTAATTATTGTCTTGGACTGTTGATTCATAAGATTTGAATGCTACAAATAAATAGTTTCTTGTTATTGTCAATAACTGTATTAATAATATTCCACGACCTTGCTGCAGCATATTTATTGAAATAAGAACAGGTGAACAACTGTCTCATCGATTTCAATTTAATACTATGAAAAAAAATGCATTTTTAGGGAAATGACCCTAACCTTGGCTTTAAAGTGTTTTATTAAGTGATGCAAGATTTTCAACTTTCAAACAATAATCGTAAATTCTAATCAAGCATTATTATTTATAATTTGTTGAGGACAAATCATCTGTTTAAGGTTGTTGTTGTTAAATCAGATCAATTAATAGTATTTAATTAGTATTTAGTTTGACAATCCAAGCAACTTTCATTTTTGGCACTCTAACTCTGAAAATTATTTTAATAACACTTAAAAGGCAGTGAAAACAGGTAGTGTATACTATTACACAAGTCTAAAATGAAAAAACAAACAGTAAGAGTTGGATTACGAATTTATGAACAATGGAAGTTACAAAATTATTTTCTTTGAGTAAAAACTGAAACAATAGGTGTGGGTTGCTTGCCGTAAAGTTTTTGTAAAGTGAAAATTGAATCGGGGGTGAAAGTAATTGAATTTGAAAATAACTGTTTTAATTAAATTTTTACCAATCACTAAATACTCTTATTGTGTTGTATGGACTCACGAATTGAAAGTAAAAGCAATTTAGCAGATTGCATGGTCATGGCTTTGGCCATTAGTTGCAATTGAAACAATTTATAGTGAACAGATATTAATTAAAAAGTGGTATCTAGGATAGCTCGTAATTTCTCACAAAAATGTAGAAATTTTTATGGTTTTAAATTAGGTGATTATGACCCACAAAATATAGATAAATGATTACAACCGATGATTGGGAAAACAGTAATTTAGTTTATTTTTTGGGAAAAATTGAGGACTTACAGATACTTGAAGCCGCATTCTGAAAGCTCTAAATCCAAACTGCACTGAACTGAAAGTAAACGCAATCACGTTCTCGTGAATGAAACCACTGAAACCGTGCAACAGTGAGAGTAAACAGTAATAATGTCTTCAGGTAGAGTCGAGCACTTGTCTTTATAACATAGGTTGCTCAAAGGGGGGCAGCAATCTTTTACTAGAGACAAGACATGACTTTGGGACCGTTTTGGCCCGGTGTGAAATTAACGTTTGCAAATTTGACAGTCATTTTTCATTGTTAAATAATCGCCAAAATGCATACATGCAATTGTGATTGTGTGTGACCCATTGTTGACTTAATTGCAGGGTACTAAAAAAATGACTAAATTTTTCTAAAAATTTGAAAGCTCTTCAGTGGTCATAAATTTTAGTAACTATGAGTCAATTATGCAGTTAAGTAGCAACCAATTTATTTAATTTGTCTGCTATTAAATGTTTCAATAAAGAAATAGAAAAATAGAAAGTCACTATAACTTTATTTAATTAAAAGCTTCACAATCCATTAATTTATTAATTATTACAAAAAATTTTAAAACTGAACATGCAATATTATTCCCATGACAATAATTTGGAAGATTTTCTTTCTGAAACTGAAAAAAAAAACGAAAAAAACTAATTAGGATTTGTCACCTACACTCTTCAAAGCCTTGACATTTTCCATTATTGTTAAAATTTTGATTAAAAAAATCATAAAAATCTGCGTTGGTGTATCGATAAAAGCCAATTTAAGAAATTATTAAACACCTTCTGTAGCTTATGTAAAAAACACGTTTTCAGTGGCTGAAAAATTTTATATAAATTGTTGCACCATATTTTGAAAACAATTGTTTTTATTTCCTTTTTTCTTGGCAATCATGTCGTAATTAGTGTAAAACATAAAAAACTAAATAGTCTAATGAGCAAGGTTCGTGTCAAATAGCACCAAGCGTGCTGAATCTAATTAGACAATTATCTAATTTGGAGCACACATTATGTAAATAGGAATTCGGCTTGGGAGGTATGAGTTACATACTTGGATGTCAAAGCAGGAAAAACCATTCGTTTCAAAAGAATTGTAGGAAATAAGAAGTCACATGTTAATTGTACCACTTTCGAGAGAAATTATATATTTTTTCTTGGATTTAGTTGACTGCACGTTACTCATTAATTATCAGATTTTCAGTGACAGTATCAGAAACGAGGATTTTGTAATTAACTTATTGTTGCTCGATTTTAATTTATTAGAATGGAGAAATTTTTAATTAGATTCATTGTTGCTCTTTTCATATTTAAGTGTGACTAAATGGGTCGCCAAATTTCTGCTCTAGAAGACGGCTGACCAAAATGATTAAAATTCCATTCTGGTTCGTAATTAAGCAACAAGTTCACTGCACTGGAATTTCGTTTCTGTTGAATAATTTAATGTTAGTGCACGTCAGTAATTACAATATGTAATGGCAATAGTCAGAATTGTTCAATTCTTATAGCAGCTACACACGAATATCAATTAGTAATAAAATCATTGCAAAAGAAAATTTCAGTAATCAATCTTTTTTGAAAACTTTCTTTTCGAATTATGATTTCAGTTCCAGCAGGATCAAGGCTAACACACTGAAACCACTTGAGTAACAATCAAATTCTCCACCTCACACATCATTGTAATTACTTTCTTCCTCTCAATACCCTTGCATCAATAGCATTATGCAAATAGATTTTGTAAATGCAAAAATACATAATGTGAATACTCTCACGTATTCTTACTTCAATAATAATTAAAATAAACGACAATTAAATATTGCTTTTCTTAAGAATGATTTGGCAAACCAAAGGTGTTAGCTTATTATTAAAAATGCTCTAATTAAAGCCTTCACTGACATTTGGCTTCTAAATTGTATGTTATTTTCGCGTTTGATAGATAGATTTTAACCTAGAACTTTCGAAATATAGTCCACATGCAATAATCGGATCAAAAGTCGGTATTTATCGCTGAAATTCGATCACGATTAGGCAAAGAGTCCGTGACAGAGCTTCCTGCTGAAGGATTATTTTCAGCTTGGTTTTCAGTTGCGCATTTCAAAGGCGTTACCTGAAAGTGACTTTTCCTAACTGGAAGTTGTTTATAATTTGCCAAACGTGGTAGCTGTAGGCTCTTTCTAAAGCAGAATTGCTTTGGGAAGGTCGTGTTAGGCAATAAGGTCAAGTCATTGTAAAATTTTGATTGTTTCAGTCAGCACAAGATATATGATCATATAGACACAACAAACCATAATGATATGGAATTTTCAGCGGTTCAGATTGAGAAATTACCATACGAGGCAAAAGCTCGCGAATTGTGTAATCTATTTAATCTAATTTTGCTCGCAGTGGGTAATAAATACTTGATGGATTTAGAGTTTTGTGCGCACTGATTTATATTTAATTGGCGGTCATTAAGGAGAACGGTAAAGTTTTCACACTTGACTGTTGTTGGTATTTGGGCTACTACAAATATGTAAGAAATAATAAAAGTGAAAATAGATCAGGGCGTCGTTATATGATAATGAAATGAAAGTGTTATGACACAATATAATTTCACTTGGACTTGTTCTAGGACTTTTTCATGATTTTTCGGATCAAATTCCGGATTATATAATTTTTTATTTTGTGACTAGTGATTTTTATCGATCAGTTTATAGGTGTATTAATCAAAAAATATCTTTTTTAAAAGACTAATTAGTAGAGTAATTAATTATTATTAATTACACCGGAATTTAGATACAACAGTCACTGTATTAAAAACATCAAAAATAAATATCTCGTTTAATTATTATTACTACCCATAATTTTTTTATTTTATTATGTTTTATTATGTTCCGTCTTAGGTAATATACAATTTTATTTTATACTGTTCTAGAAATGTTCCAAAAATTGTTAAGTGAGAAAAAAGTGTTTTAGTTTCTTTTTTGCCTAAAAAATTGTCTTGTTAAACAATAAATAAGCTGCTCTGTGAATTTTTATTACTTCTGGAAACTGTGAAGCCAACTTCCGTAATATGATAATGCAAAAACCATATAAGTTTACGTTCAGTAACCTGTTTAGATGTAGACGATTATTTTTCAAGTTTCGAGAATAGAAATACTTTCATTTTCTTTTTGTTTACAATGTTACGTTTGTTTTTATTTGTGTAATTTTATTGCAACAATATGGTATTTACCAGCTATTTGAAAAGAAATACTAAATATTTCTATAAGAAAATAAACATAAATTTGACAAAAGAACTTAACAAGAACAACAAAGTATGAAGTAAATGAAAATAATTTCCCTTTTCGTTAAAAAAATAGAGACTTTTTAAATCAAGTTACGAATACAATAACACAGACATGGAGTAACTAATCTGATATTAAATGTTAAGTAATGTTTTTTTACGGTTGTGAAAGGATAATAATTTTTCGTTCAAGTGTTTACAGTTTTCAAAAATGGAAACAAGTTTTTATATTGTAACAATAAAGGTAATGTCAAACCAAAATATTTAATGAAAAACTTTTTTTAACAATAATTTTCTGTTTTGAAACTAATATGAAAATGTAATTGTTTTTTGTTTTATGTAACATTTATTAATTTT
>NW_025401006.1:11878684-11880377 GCF_015345945.1 Tribolium madens
AATTGGACTTTATTTTGGCACCATTTATTTTTTTCTAAATGTTAAGTACATATAAATAAAAAATATATAAAAAAGAACCTTATTGTAGAGAATAACAGATAATTCTATTTTTTTCAAAAAAGCTTTCTTCAGATGTTTTTTTCAAAATATGTCACTTCTTTTTTGTTTTAACATTGTTGCAAAAGTTTTAGTTGTGTTTTATAACATTTCAAAATTTTGTAAATTGCATTCATTATTTACTAATTTCAGCTTCAGTGTGAGATATGATTGACTTTTGACATCAAATCAAGGCATTCCATAACCGAGAATGTAGTGCAAGTAATAAACAACCTTTTGTCAAGAAACGAAAATTGCACAATCCTACAACACAATCATTTGCAATAATAATAATTCCAGCGGGTGTAACTAATTTATTTCAGAATTGACGATTGTACCATACAACATGGAAAATTAACAATTTAAAAGTTGTCTACTTTTAAACGAAAGAATCACGATTTTTCTTTGAGAACCTTTGAACTAGTCGGCGAAGCGGGTAATAGACTTCCACAAAAGAAACAGTTTCTGGAACTTTCACTCATAATTCGTGATAGAAAATAATAACAGTTTTGACCAATTTTTTCAATGTCACCTCTACCATATCCGTAATGCAGTAAAACATATCATTAGTGTAACAGATTTAATTTAAATCACGTTCAACCTTGCTGCTAAAAATACTCAATCTTTCAGTCTGTAATTTTTATGAAATATTGATTTTCATTTAAAAAATGAATAAAATGCGTTGAAAAGGTGATCATCTACCTCCACAATAATGAAGATAGTAAATCATGTGACATTTTGAAATATGTATTTAAAACAACTATCACAAATGGTCCAAACCTTTACAAGCTTCATAAATCGATAATCAAAAGCGATTTAGTTTTTTCTGACAATATAACATTTGAAGTGACTTTCGTAACTCTAACAGTCCATAAATAAAAAAATTACAAATCTGTTTGATATATTTCTTGTTAATCTCCGCACCTTTCGCTAATAGACTCAATAGGTGTCACAGTTCAAGGCAAATAACTGAAAAATCGGAACAATTAAAGCTTAAACTAATTCTACTGTTGGATAAGGGCAAGGTGACTCCTCAAGGCTTCATTCTCTTTCCCAATATTTGCTATTTTATGGTGTTATTATATTTATAATTTATTTGTTTTCTCATTGTAACATTAACAACTTAACTTGCAAAATTTTATCTAAAACACGTAGAAAGTATAAAATTTAATTGGATTTCTTTGATTCTATTAATCACGTCGAAAGATGGGTAATATTTTAGAAGAGATAGGTTTGAGGATTGTAACCAATTTGTCAGTATTGCAATAACGCTAAACTTATGAGCTGTTAAATTATTTCCAAATTTTTATCGTTTCGAGAAATCTCATACATTTCTTCCAAGCTTAAAAGCAAGAAAACAGGTCCGTAGTTAGAGAGGGGGGCCGTCTTTTTTAACAACTTTCTTTAGAAATAATAACGCATAAAATTATAATACAGACTAAACCAAAAGTAACGCACGAAATTCATATCTTTGTTATGAGTCATTTTTCAAAAAATCTTCGAACAGATCAATTTAATTTTTTAAAATGCTACATTTTGACACTTATAGTGACATTTATGACATCATTTGTTCACATTTTTTATTATTGTTTTTAGA
>NW_025401006.1:11880707-11889026 GCF_015345945.1 Tribolium madens
TCTTGTTTTTTCTTGTTGTTCTTGAGAGACTGGCAATGATTTCTTTCTTTACTTTTAGTTATTAAGTAACTTCCGAATTTATTTTTATTTAAATTTTATATTGTTTATAATAATAATTTTTATTTTTATGTTATAATTGTTTTATTTCTATCAATTTTCTTTTGAGGTTAAGTTGAATAGCTTCAAGCTAGACTTCGCCTCCGCATCTTTGTATTACTTTTAATTTATTAATAAAGACCTTTATTATTATAATTTTTTTTAATTAATTTTTTTACGTCTTAATTTAATTTTTTTTCTTATTACCAGAAAGATAATGATGTGCCAACAAAATCTCAGTTGTTATTTAAGAATTGACAACTCAAAAACTAATGATTTCATAAATGTCACTAATAATATCAAAAGATTTATTTGAAAAACGACCATTAATAAAGATGTTAATTTTGTGCGTTACTTTTGGTTCAGTCTGTATTAGCAATTAGCAATTGAATAAAATTCAGGCTAAAAAAATGTACCTATTTTAACATTTAAGCAAACTTTTGTTTATTTTCAAATTGATAAACGAAAATAGAAGATTCATACTATTTACAATTACGATTTAATAATTTTATTTTGAAACCTTTCACTTACATTAGTTATAGTAAAAAAATTAACATGTACTAAAAATGCAAAATGTTCTAGCCCCATTAAAAAATTTTGAGCGTTCTACCTAAAAATTGTTTCAAGCTACAGGTCTGCAAGAAAACATTGTTTTGTTGATGTTTCTATCACAATTTTTGATTTGTAATCTTGACTTACTGAAAGAAATGCATAAATAAAGCAAAATATAAACCACAAAATTATATAATCGCAATAAATTAAGTTCATTACCACAGTGAAGCAATTGAACCGCATTCTTAAAGAGATAAACAATCATGATTAAACGACAAAGCTGTTAAACACATTTTTCTTTATTATAATCAGATATAATAACTGTCATTTTTGCACTTAGTTTTTGAAACAGTGCAAATTTTTATTAATTTCACACAAAAAGTCACTGTTGCTTCATTGCATTTCTTGTTTATTGCACCAATAGAGTTTTTGACCGGTTTCGCTCCAGTTTTGAATATTTTGCTCTAAATATCTTCATTGAGTGAAGATTCGTCGCACTTCCAATTGATTTCCATATTTTTAGAAAGCTTGGACGACATTTCGAAGTGGTTCGACGACTTACAATATTTTGGTAATGGTGAAATTGATTTGCATAATCTATTTTTTCTACATCTGGAGCATCGGCATTTTTTAAATACATAAATTATACAATATCTATGTCAGATCTTCGTTGCTCAATGCCATCGATGAGACCAAATCGGCATTTTTCGACCCAAATTTCGGTGTGCTAACTGTGGTGCATAAAAACTTGATTTGTGGCTTCTGTACTTGAGCATTGGGTAATTTTTTAATACGCACAATTGTCACCGGACCGAGACATGGAAACAATGGAAATGGGAATGATGCTCTATCTAAAATTTATGCAAAGACAGTCTGGGGGCTCCTGTTTTTCCGATAATTGCAGTCCTTGAATTGTTACAATTATCTCTGTAGAAAAACAAACAAATTTGTTTTTCATGCAAGGCAGTGAAGATGGAGAAATAGCAAGCTTTTAACACTGATATAATCGAGTACACCTGTATTGTCCTAAACTGTTAATTGCGTGACTGTTTTTAATATTGTTAACTTGTCTTAATGACTTATTCAAAAGTCTACATTATTCATTTTTGCCACTTGCAAAATCTACAAGGCATGGTCGAGCGTGGAACTTTTGTGCAACCTAAACTTGGACTTTATTTTTCTTTTGTATTTAAAGTAGTTTGAGAATATTCTGCGACTACAAAGATAAAAATGCTTCA
Organism: Tribolium madens; assembly: GCF_015345945.1. Classification (NCBI taxonomy): domain Eukaryota; kingdom Metazoa; phylum Arthropoda; class Insecta; order Coleoptera; family Tenebrionidae; genus Tribolium; species Tribolium madens. The sequence goes on from NW_025401006.1 coordinate 11,882,594, forward strand.
TCTTCTAAACATTAAAAATGTTTCAAAAGGAAAAGATGAATATCTAATTACATAATAATAAGTTTTATTTGTTGTTTACTTCAGTCTTCAAAACTGGACCTTGAAGAAAAAAATGTAATCGTATGAATAATACTTAATTTTAGTAAGATTGAGCTTAAAAACACAAATGTAGCTTCTTTTTTTGTATTCACATTTCATCATCTTCTTCAACATTACACAAGTGTTTTATTGGCTGCCTGTCTCAACCAAATGTTTTATTTATACAAAAGTTGATAAGAAAAAAATTATAAATTGTTTTACGATTATTATAAACTAAAAAAAAAATACAAAAATACTTAAAACAGATATATCTGTATGTGTTTTGTCGACTTTTTGTTATTTTATAGTAACAATTCCGGTTTAGTGAAAATGAAAAAGATTCATATAACTCAAAAATAAGGTTGATACTAAAAGACACTTTTTCGCAGCATTTTCCACGCTTTTGAACTATAAATTTGATTATTTTTTAGCTAGAAACAATTATTTTGCAAAATTATAAACAAGTGTCGAATTTAACAAAATAGACCAAAAATTGGTGTAATTTTGCTGTTTTTTAATGTTTAGGAACGTTTAAGGTAAAACCAAAAATAAACAAAAAAAATGTGTTTTAACAAGCTAAAACATTACAAAACTAACTCAAAAGTGATATTGTTTTGTAGGTTTTTACTCGACTTACCTCGTTTTTAGATCAGAGGCACATTCATTTTGCAAAATGTTATTCAAACACTTTTAAAAAACAAAAACACTATCTCACGTTTTATGTGAGATTTTGCAATTATTATCCAGAATTAGACCAAAAATGATGTCGTTTTTGTAATTTTTGAGAGTTTAAGCAGTTTAGAAAGCTGAAAACTTTGCGAAATTTTCTTATACCAAATCAAAAGTTACTAAATTGTTTTAGAAAATTATTATATTTCTCCCATATTTGACTTTGAACACTCAGTTTATGTAAAAAAACGTAAACTTTTGACATTTTTGGAAAAAATTTGTAATTTTGTTAATTGATAAAAATAAGTGTAAGATTGGCAACTATTTCAACTCGAATCTACTAAATTTTACTTTTATTTATTTTTTGGAAACACTGCTTATATTTTAAAAAAGTTAAACTAAACACTTCGGTATAAAAAATTAAATAAAAATTTTAAAAACAAACAAAAATATGAAAACTGCAATAAACTTTACAAAATTCTTATGCAAACTTTAGTTTTTCAGTCTAATTCTGACCTAGTAATTTAAATGTGGTAGAAAATATTTTTTATTTAAAATTGTCTTTACATAATACAACAAATGAATTACACTTTTGAATGTAATTACTGATTAAACAATTCCATAGCTCTACATTTACAATAGAAAAACAATATTTATAAAAGATAAACGATTAATTTCAATTTGAGCAATTTTTACGAATCTTAGACTAACTTTATACATATCCTGCCTCAAAATTTTTTGTCATTGATTTACGTCACTGGTTATTAACAATTTGACAAACACAGTCATTATATACAGGATAGTCAAAAATAGACAATAATCACGTTATCGTAGGAAACAAGATCGTCTTTTTACTAGTAAAAACAGTTGAATATCAACTGGGTTTGTCCAGCCACAGGACTAGTTTGTCCCGAAAATTATGTTTTATTTATAATTTTAAATAAATAATAATACATCATATCATAATATGCAAAAAAAGAAAAAATTAATTTGTTTAGAAAATGTGACAATATGATGTATCATTATGTTTGGCAACTAGATTTAATAATATCCAAAACTAATATCGTGTAATGGGGCCGCCCCGCCTTGTGGAAGGGCATAATCTTTCGAAAGTTGATCTAAAATTCCCCCGGAACGTCCTACAGGAGAGGGTTGTGGTCTGGGGGCGTATTGGGGTGCAGGTCTGGCAGCTGGGGCAAACTGTGGTTCGGAGATATGGTTCCTTTGAGGTTGAGCAGGTTGGGCGTAGGTAATTCTAGGTTGGGTTCTAATCGGAGCTTGTTCTGGTTCGCCAAAATCTTCCTCAATTGGGGCGGGTCTAGCGTAGGACACTGGGGCGGGTCTTGGGGCTGGTCTAGTGGCAGGAGCGTAGCTTCTCGCCGCTGGGGCGTAACTTTTAGCAACTGGGCGGGGCGAAGGCCCGAATTCGAAGTTGTGGGTGGTTACAGGGGAGGCTCCAGGTATTTGAGCTCTTGGGGGTACGGGAGCAGCGTTTCTTTGGGGAGCTGGACTGAATTGCTGGGGTCCGGAGAACTCAAATTGGGGTTGGATTTGGGGGCGTGGCGCGGGGGCGGATCTGGAAGGACTTTGGGGTTGGTCGTCGTAGTAAGCTCCAGTGTATTCGGGGTTGAAAGTTCCGTCTTTGTTGGTGGTTTCGTCGACGAGGGTTGGGGGAGCTACGGTGATGCCTTCACCAGCTGGTTCAAAACCGTATTTGGTGGCACCGTATTCTACGACGCGGACTTTGCCAGTGTCGTCCACGTAGCCGTATTTGCCTTTGACTTCTCCGGTGGGGAGTTTGGTTTCGATTTTAAAGGAACCATCAGCACCTTCGTAACCATAAGTGTAGGAACCGTCTTCATTGTGTCTGAAAATTTTCATGAAACAATTTTGTTTTTGTGGTTTTGGTTTCAGTACCTGTTAATTTGTTTCAGGATTGGCACGGGTGTTGGTCTTGGAGCTGCTGTTGGTCCGGAATAACTTGGTTTCACGCGGTGGGGAGCCGGTCTTGGAGGTGAAGAATCATAGTCGAAATCTTGACCAAAAGCTACAGCCAATAAAGCAAACACAGCCACCTGGAAAAATTTAATAATAAATTGGTTGTTGATTTTATATAATTTTTGATATTTTTGTGTAGAAAAGTATTATTTAATTGCACTACTTAGGTGGGTTTTGAAACAGGAGCTACCACTTATTACGTACATCAAAAAACCGGTATGGATTTTTAGACCAACTGAAAGTTTTCGGTAACAGATCTGTTATAATTATTTATTCTTTAATATGTGTATTTTTACTTGTGTTGTTTAATTCTGAGATAAATGAGAATTTTTGTTCAACATAATTTGAAAAAGAAATGAAAAACCGTTATAGTTTTGTTTTACAGAAAGTCCCAAACATAGATTTTTAAGTAGGTAATACTTCTATTATTTTACTTTAGAATTTCTCACCTTTTGTTTTTTTTTTGAATCGGTTTTCAAATAATTTTATAAAACTATAGTTCTAAATCTTTAATTACTAAATAAACAATTTTTGTATATACAGTCTTCTTTTGACTAAAACCTTTTGACTGAAAATATTAATAATACATACAGTGTTTTTCTTTTGGTTTTCCTCTTTTGTCAAATGCATTTCACTATTTCTCAAAACTACGTCGCTTTGACATTAATTTATCAAATGAATTAGTTTTGAGTAATAGTGAAATACATTTGACAAAAGAGGAAAACCAAAAGAAAAATACTCTAAAATTATAATAAAACAAATTTCTAAAGAAACACATTTCCACTAAAATAAAAACATTAAATTTTAATTTTGCTATTATTTAGTAATAAGATTTTTTTTAATTAGATAGGTCATTGTGTATGTTCTTCTTTAATATTTTTGTTTAGTATTTTTTTCACTTTTTGAAACAAAGAAGAATGATAAAATAAGAAATAAGAAAGAAGGAGAAATAATAAAAATGATAAATATATTTTGTTATACCTTTCATATAAAAATAAATTATTTTTATTTAATATACTTATTTATTTTAAAGAGTTTAAGCTTGGTCTCAGAAAGAAAATAGATAATTTGTATTTTTTATGCTTACAAATATTCTAAAAACTGAATGATTTTTGATATTTTTTTGCTTTTTGATAAGTAATGTAACAGAATAATAAATTATATCCGACTAATAACTATTATTTTGTGTTACTAAATGGTAGACACTAAAAATACATCACAAGACTTGAAAAACTCACCATCAACTTTAAAAAGTTGGAAAAAAAAATATTCTAAATTTAAATTGTAAAATAATTTTTAATTATTTCTCTTCAGAAAATAATTATTAATTAATAAAAACTAAAACTTTGTAAAAAAAATTGATTATATTTTGAGAATGAAAATTTGATTTGATTTTAAGTTATGTGATTTTTTTTAAATAGCGTTTTATATGAAAAATTTAAAAAATAAATAAAACGTATATAGTTGTAGTCCTTAGATCATAGCTTTTGCAAAGTGATTTTATAGTGAATCACGATTTGAAAAAAGCACAAATTTTGCATAACTCAAAAACAAAAAATTTTAAAAAAGGTCACATTTATCATTGATTAATTGTTTTTCAAAAAATAAATACTTTTACTTAAATACGTTTGGTACCAAATTTTTTTTTTCTATTTATAACTTGATATGTAATTATTGTTTCAAATTTGTAATTCGTTCTAAAAAATGTAAATGGAGCAAATTGAATTAATTTTTTTGGTTACTATAAAATGCTAAATTAAAAAAAATACCAGATATGGAAATTTAGATTGTATCTGTTGTATAAAGAACAAAACGCGTGATCCACTTTAAATGTTTAAGATAGAATCTGCAATTAATTAATTTTCATAAATACATATTTATAAATACCATTTACGTCGTGTGCACTCAGGCTTATTATAACTGTATAGAACCTGTGGGTGTTCAATACAATAATTATAAAAATTAACCGCAAGAGTTGCGATATCAACTTTGATAAAAAATTGATTGGAATTTCAAATTTGTCCAGATTGTAGACCTCACTTTCGTCTATTTATTAGATAATTTTTAAATTGGTTTCAAAGACAACGAAAGTAAGAACATTACATGAAAGGACCACGCCTTTATCTATCTGTAACACACGTAATGGAGCTTTTCCCTTTCTATATTATTTACTAATTGTCAATGGTATCAGATAACAGATATTGTGCATGACTTCATGCAAAACAAATTTTAATAAATTCCAATATTGCAAGAATGAATTATGTATTTAGTCTAAGTTGGAGAGATTAGTAATTTATGCAAACGTACTCATATGGCATTGAAATTTGAACAAGAACAGGGAGGAGTTGCCTAAGAATGGAAACCTATGAAATTATCTCAAGGCAATTTCCTCGTCCAGCATTTCTCTAAGAACCGGCTGATCTTGATCAAAATTACCACTCTAGAGCTCAATTAATATTTCATAAAGAAATTTGCAATAATGTCATGACCATGCCACCCCCCTAGTTCCGTATCTTGCACAAAACCTTGACTTTCTTGCTCTACTATATCTTATATTGTCACATGGAACAAAGACTTTAAAACAATATGTTGTTCTAATTTCCCAACTTTTTCCATTTTTTTTCTGCTTTCATGCAACAACAATATAATTTACGTTCAAATCATGCAATAAAACGTGACTTTGTCACACGACACTGCTACAAAAATGTGATTGTGAAAATCGTCACTAGACACTCAATCACTCACTCAAACTCCGGTAGAAAATAAAAGTTACTCACGTATCTAAAAGACAACATGTTTATGGATGGAAGACACTGCACTAAAGTAACGCGGGGGTCGCCATTTACCTTTTATAAGGTGAAGGAGGACGTTAAGGAAGGGGCAAGGTCCCGGAGTCTGGGACTCCGGGCCGGTTCCTGGTGCCGCTGTCAACAGCCCCAACCTTTCACTGGTTGTGTGCATTGCTTGGGTTTTGCATTTAGAGCACCTAATTAAAGGGCGTGCTCTTTGTTCGGGAGCTGAAGATGTGGATTTATATTCGGAGTGGAGGTTGCGGAAGTGGAAATTTATTGTTACAGCAAGCAGTGGATTGATTATTTTATTGACTATTAGATCCGTTTAGTTTAATAGTGTTATTTTATCATAAACAGATGAGTTGTAACTATTGATTTTCAAGGTAGAATTAATTGAATTGAATCAACGTACAAATGATTAACAGTTAATTAAATAAAAATAAACATTTATTTGCTTTTACTTCTAACAAAATTTCAAAACAAATTCTTCAACAGTAATAACTATTTTATAATTCATAATCCAAATCTAAAATCGTATTCCCAGTTGCTTTAAAAAAATTATAATCAATAACAAGAATAAACACTAAAATTGCGTTTTTCTTGCCATGCCATGAGGAGTGTATACAGATGTCCCAAAAGCAGCCACCATACGTCAACCCATGAAAAAAATGTCATTCTGAAAAAAGTTTAAATAATTTTTTTTCTATTACCTACCTAATGATTGAAGGTAGTTTGCTTTTGAGCCACTCTGTATTTTTTTCTAAAAAATTGACGTTTCCTCATAAAAAATATGTTTTCACTTTTGAACTGCATTGTTCATGAAGAAAAATTACAATGAATAAAAGACCAAGAAACAAATTATAACTGTGTATTTTTTATTCGATATTAAACCTTTA
>NW_025401006.1:11890381-11906141 GCF_015345945.1 Tribolium madens
TAAGCATATTGAAGGAAAACAAAAAATGATCAGTTTTATTTTAAATAAATTATTTGTATTACACTATGTAATAATTACAAATTAAACACTAAACACAAATAACTACTTATTCTAATAATTTTTAAATAATTAGTAGTAATTATTATTTTGATTATTATTATTGTGCTTTAAATTTTTTTGTCGACTACCAGGAAGAGGAAACCAACTTGTTTCCGCTTTATTTTACCAATCATACAGAATCATAAAACTGATCATAATCCAATTAAAAAAAATAGTTTAGTTATCAAATTTCTTCATGTTTTTGGAAATTTATAAATTGAAGCGATTTGTAGGTAATCTTTATGCACTTAAAACTGCTTGCATACATAACTCTTTGACATTACAACATTGACCCATTGCTCAAAGCATGGGTGTGGGCCATTCTACTTACACTCCAACGTTTTTAAAAAAACACCGATGTGACTACCAAATCAATATTCAATCGATATCGCTTTATGTCACTACAGCCGGTCTGTTATATAACTGAGAAACTTTTTTCCTAAATATATTTACATTTTTAATCATGCTACTATTTGTAAAACTGCAAGTGACTTGAGAATTTTGTCATTTATTTATTATATTTTAAGCCGATTTGGTATTATAATTTCAGTGTATCAATAACATGGAAAAGGTCACCGAAACAATAAATGATACATATTTTAAAACCGGTTTCATAATATAAAGCCGTTCAAACCTAAAAACCGAAAAAGATAGATTATAATTGTAAAGGTCACAACTCGATGAAATTCGCTAAAAATGAAAGCGAAATAAAGGATAAGAATGTTGATGGCAAGAATGGTAACTTGGTCTCTTCCGCAGTTATTAATATTTACAACAATTTCAAGGTCTGCGTTATTTAGGTCTTCTTTATGGCCACTAGAGACTTAAGAATTGCCACAAGAGGGGAAATTGCAAAACTAAAGTCGATTACTATCTGTTGCTCACTGATAAAAATATAATAGTTGCAGGCAAGTATAATTTATAGATGAAGAAATCATGGCTAAATATCAACGGAATATAATGCATATTATTACTATGGCATGGAATTTATATTAAAAAAATTGTCAAAATCAAAATTCACAACACTTATAACCTGACTGGGTCTTGTGTCGAGTAACCTGATCTGAATAATGGAGCAAAGAAAGCGAAAGTTACCGTTAACATGAAAAACGTTATTGTTACACTTCTTTAATTTTAAACAATTTTATGTCACAACAAAAATTATTTGATTGTTAACTGATAAAATCGCCAAATGACGAGACAAAACTGGACGACTTTTAAAAGCTGAATCCGTTTTAAAAACTCAAGGATAACAAAACTTTCCACAAAGATTCATATTATCGAATTTTAACTGTTTCAGTATGTTTTCAATTCGTTTATCTCTATTCCAAAGAATCCAAGGTTGTTTTCTAAAAGTTTGACACTATTTAATTGTTTTGAGCAATTTTTGGGTTTAGTTTTATGTAATTTGTCGGTCGAATTGGCAATTTCTCAATATCCACATATTTCAGTGACCACTACTTTTACCCAGGAATTTAAACTTGAAATTCTGATTTACCTAGGTTTCAGGAGGAATTGAAGATTTTTTCAGTAACTGCACCCAAAATTGTGACTAAGATTGCAAAAAATGCCACAATGACAGTCAAGATTACAATGACTGTGTTAAGGAATGCTCAAGGCCTTCCGACTCCACCCAATTTGAGAAATATAGGATAAAAGACATTTACATTGAGAATTCTTTTCTGCTAAAGACACGGGTAATTACACAATTATTTCATACTTTCGTTTATCACAAATGTTTATTTTATCCTTACAAAAAATAGACTTAAATTACTTGGTTTACAAAGTACTGCCTGTAAAATTACAAATAAAAATAAGACTAGTTTGTTCGCTTAACAGTTTAAATAAAACAATTATCTTCTATAGTTGACGGTGTAGGACCCGCTATTTAGGTCCACATTAGTGGCGGGGTGTCCTTGGAAAGGGTGGTAATTGGGGTACGCAGGTGGTGCAGGATTGTAATAATTCGGTTGCCTCGGGAAGTTGTTGAAGCTGGTTTGGGGCCTAAAAGAGGGTTGGTAGGTGGGCTGGTAAGCTGGTTGAGGTCTATAGGCAGTGGGAGGTCTGTAAGCAGGTCGGGGGTTGTACCCAGGTTGTGGTTCAAAAGGAGGTTGTCTGTAAATCGACTGGGGATACCTTGGTTGGGTTTGCGCGTAAGGCTCGTTCTTATAGTAGACACTAGGGTCCTCTCTGTATTGGCCATCATCTTCCTCGTTGGAACCTAGGGGTTTGGCGTAGTCGTTGTTGATTTTCAAGGTGGGTGGAGGCACTTGGATCTCGTTACCAGCTGGTTCGAAACCTCTCCTACTAGCGCCGTATTCGACAGTTCGGAGTTTGCCTTGGTCGTCGACGTAGCCATATTTACCGAAAACTTGCCCATCTGGGTATTTGGTTTCTATCTTGTAGGTGCCATCAGCGGCTTCGTAACCGTAACTGTATGAACCGTCTTCGTTGTGTTTGTTGATTTGTTTGAGGATGGGGACTGGGGTGGTGTATTGTTGGGCTGAGGCGACGGTAAATGCCGCGGCAGCTAATAGCTGTAAAAATAATTATTAGTCACTGAGAAAAAATTATTTTGTTATTGATTAGCTACAAGTGGAGGCTGGTACGAGTGGAAAATCAAGGTTACAACCTATAAACTTTGCAAGAAAATGATAAAAAATGTGTGATTTTGATTACTTTTTTAATAGGGTAAATTCGGAAGAGATGGACCAGCCATCAGTTTTTAGGCAAAAACTTGATCGAAATTTTTAGTATTTTGCTTATACAATTGTTTAAGCTTATTATTTATACGCAAACATACTAACATTATGTATAATAAAAATTATAACTTAAAAACATTTTTCTGTTTAACCTTGTAATTTAGTAATTTATCTCTTCTCCTCGCATAGGAAATAAATTGACCACCTCTATTAAAGATAGTTTTTGTGTGTTTTTAGTGAAAGCTTGCTTACAATTTATATTTGCGTTAAATAAAAAGGAATAGACTGTAAAAAATTAGAAAAACAATAAATGCAGTAAATATTAAAAAAATACTAATGAACGAAGTTACTTCAACATTTATCATACCAAAATCAACACTTAAAAATTTAAATTGTTTAGAATTATTAAAATTCTTTTTGAATTTGTTGGAACTAGTGCAATTATTTGTGAATGACTGGAAATATTTGTAGATTACCAGAATTTTTCTAGTATTACACTGTAATGTTTTTTGGAATTATCAGAGATAATTAAACAAAAGACGTTAAATTTCTTAGAACAATCGGAATTAATTTGGAATTACAAAAATTAAGATAGAATTATAAGAATAGATTTGGAATTATAAAAATTAATTTGATAATAATTAATTACGTAATTACGATGGAGTATTGAAATTACCGAAATTTTGGTAAAATGTTTTAGGAATTATTAAAACTTCGATGATTTTTTTTGGAATTACAGCATCATTTAATTTTCTATCGTTTACAATATTAATTTTTTTTTAATCAATTACAAATATTTATTTTTGCGCCGGTCCTAAAACATGAATAGATTCAGATTTATGTCAATAATATAAAAAGGATTGTTTAGAGAAAAATAATAATTAGAAGCATTTGTGGTTTAAATTAGAATAAGAATCATGCAATCATGATTTGACAGCAGGTTTTTCAAAATGTGGTTTATCTCTCCCGGACTTACCCTACACGAAATTAGTTTGAACTGTTAGAAACCTTTTTCCAAATTTTCTAAATTTAAAAAGATAATTTATGCAAATAGACATTAAAGTCTACAAATGAGAAGATTTTATCAAAGTGAATACATTTTTCCAGAATTTTTGCTAAGAAGCATTTTATTGTGGATCGTCGTTTAAGAAAAAGCAACTTTTAGTCAGAACCGTATTACTGGTTGCCGATTTTAATGACATTTACATTCAAAGCTTTATTTACTGTTACTATCGAACACTTTCGCTGAAAGTATGAGCATTATACCTTTTCAAGGATAATTCAGCAAATTTTTAAATAACAATGATTTATTGTTAAAATTGTTGCAGCAATTTCGTGTAATGCTGTTTCGTTGAAAGAAAATAAAATAAAATATAAAAAATAAGAATTTTATTAGTATAAAAGTTGAAACAAGTGTTTTAATTTATAAATAATAATGCAATTTGTATAAAAAATATTTTATACAAGAACTACAAAGGTAATTGTTTTTTACGTTATTTGTTTCAATGTAAATTTTGGAATGAAACACTAAAAAAAATAAATTTGTTTAGTTTATTTTTAACAAATTACAAAATTTACAAATTTGTAAACAATCAGTCAATAACTTTGCATTTGAAGCAAGTGTCTAAAATTGAATATAAAATAAAAAAATTTCGTCACAAAAAGGACTAATACAGTTTTGACAAAAGTAAACTACGTCTTATTAAAAAAATGTAAATATTCTTATACGTATATCTTGACAAAAATATTGTTTACACAGACAAACTTTTACTTGTAATTGATAATTTATTACAAAACGCAAAAATTTATTGTGATAAATTAAGTACTTTCTTCAAAAACAGTTCTTTATTGTCTTTTTATTAATAAAAAAATGTTTATAATTTAGCAATTAATATATTATGTAAAAATAAATGTTTAATGAAAAATTTCGTACTGTTCCAATAAATAAATAATATAGTAATTCATTTATTCGTTAATGAAAAATTAATAATTTAGACCACTATTGTGTTCGTGGTGCCCATAATGTAGCCCATTTTGTATCTTTTAACAAAATTTAAAATTTGAAAAAATATAAATTGTGATTGGTTATGGCAATAAGAACAAGTAACTAAAAATCCTATTAAAAACATACTAAAAAGCTCCAAAAATAAGCTTGCCACTAATCTTATTCCAACATTTTTAAATGCATTTATTTTTACTCATGTCCTTCATTAAAAATGATTGTATGTAAATTTAAAATATTTATAGGTACATGCAACAAAATGTTGGCAATTGTTTTGTTTTCAAACACATATTTGAGAAAAACTTTGAAATCAAGGTCAAAAGAAAACAAGAGTCTTCTACAGTATGTCTGAGTTTGAGTTTATAAGAGGAATTTTTGTTATTTTTCATTTTTCGCCAAAACTGCAAAAGAAAAACATTTTTTGCTTCACCTGAAACAAGCAAATCTGTACTTAAAACTTTATTGTTCTGATTCAGTGAAAAGAAAAGTAATTTTTTCTCTTGATTTTCGACTTTGAATAATTTATCTCATATTTTTAAGTCCTATCACATTCGCGGTTTAATTTATTTGACAACTATATTTCACTTAATTAATTTATTAATTAAATGATGATTCTTGTTAAAAATGACTTTGGTTTTTAAAGCTGTTTCTTTCAGTTCCTATTTATTAAAATTATGTTTTTCACAAATATTTTTGTTATTTAACACATTTGTCAAAGTGACATCATTGTCAAAATAATAAAACCGCCAATGTGATAGCACTTAAAAAGCAGAGAAAAATTATTCCAAAATCAAGAGAAAATGAACTTTTCTGTCTACTGAGTTAGATTAATAAAGTTTTTCAACCAAAAAAAGGTCGAATTCAACAAATAATTATTTTGCACGGAACAATTTGTACAAAATTATAATGAAAGTGAATGGAATTTGACCTAACATTACTCACACCTACATATCTGTATCCATTTGCGATTAATTACTGTAAGCGACACTTAAACAAAATTTGATTTCAAAAAGGTTGGTAAAATAAGTAGGTACATTATTTTTTAAGTTTGAAACAATTTTGAAATATTTTATAACAATCAATTAATAAATGCCGACATGAAAAATATTACAAAAAGTTTATCCTTGAAAGTATAAATTAACATTTTAATAAAAGTCGGCGACAGTGTTCTAGAACCCTTTTTCAGCAATATTTTGTGCAATCTAAAACAACATTAATTTTATTTATTAATATTCTAACGGTCGTAGTGCAAACCTATCCGGCTGAAATCTATCAGATTACATAACATTAGCATTAAAATGCCACGAAATGTTATAAAAACGTCAGAATAAACAAAACAAATAAAAATATACTCACATAAAATCTCATATTAACGGACACTGATAATGTGAATACAAAGAGGTAAACAGCCGCACCTTTAATAATCCAGAGCTTATATAGACTACGTCCCCACAAGACTTTAACGCAAGGTTACGATACAAACCTCTGCGATTTAGCAGATAGCAGATTCATATACCTCATTTTCCGCCTCTACCACCACCGGAATGGGGCACAGATATGGTAATGTGCACGTTTATTGTATTTTATATTGTATCATTAATACTGTGTGGTTCATTAACAAGATTTTTAATCACTTCCTAACTGATGGGAGGATCATTTTTAATTTTAGTTCTCCGGATTTGGCGACAATGCTATAAAAATAAGTGGTTGGATGCCCTTACAGAAGCGGCGTGATACATACAAAATAAACATAATTTCAATTAGTTTTTTTATGTTAAACATAAAAATAAATCAGCTAATATTATGGTTCGTAATGAGTTATTTGCAGAATGCAGAAAATGCTTTGTGTTATAAAAAAATCCTATAATGTCATTACGCCCAATAATTGTCTACTTTATGAATATACATTGCTTTGTTGTTATTTTAAATTTTTCTTTTGCTATGAATCATGGAAGAAATTTCTTGAAATTGGTCATTTTTTTAGCAATTAAAAAACTTGTCAGTGCGAGTAATTATTTTAATAATTTAAACTGAGTAAAAAGCCCCAGGATCGCTTCCGATGTCGTCATTGATACTAAATTACCAAGTTTATGCATAAATTCTCTATTTGTGCTAAATAACTTTGCAAAGAACGTCCCAAACATTTTCTAGATTAATTTGTATGCATTGATCAAAACCTTCGTTTTCACACCCAGTCGAGGATTCATATTTTACACATGTGTTTGATGTCCTCGTGAGCTACGCAATATCCGGCAACTTTCTTTTGTTCCTAGGAAATATAAGGAAATGATACACTTTGTAAACATTAAAATATTTATCAGCGTAATTTCGGTTAAGTGTAGTAAAACACACCTGAAATGCAAAAGTAAAGTAAACAAATCTTTTTTCTAAATATAATATTAAAAACAATATTTTATAAAAATAGTAGCATAAAATTCAATTTAGGTCAAAATGAAGCAATTTGTACTATTTCCAATCGGTTTAGCTTGATTTTAAACCAGAACTCAAACTAAATTAAACTAAATAACAGTTTTATTAAAAATAAAGCAATTTGAGTTATTTCCAATCCAATTTTGTTCGATTTTAATACAGAACTTATTGTAAATTAATGTATTTTAAAAAATAATTGCTTAAAATCTAATTTTAGGCAAAACAATGCAATTTGTGCTATTTTCAACAAATTTGGCTCAATTTTAAGCCGGAAATCAATCTGAATAAAACGATTTTAACAAAATAATAGCTTAAATAACAGTTTTTTGTACTTATACTTACTTATAAAAGTTATTCAGTCTTCAACTGTAGAAAAAATTAAATAATAATACATAATAAAAAGAAGAAAAAATATTACTGACATTAATTAAGATTAGAAAAAGTATAGTATTAAACTCGTGAAAAATGGCCATTTTCACTCAGATGAATGTTACTCCACTCGCCTTCGGCGCGTATTGTAATTTCATCTGTGTGAAAATGGACAACTTTCCCACTTGTTAAATAATATACTATTTCCAACACTAATAATATTTTATACTGTTTCTGTGATGCATTAAGCTTACCTCTTATGTTGCAATTGGCATTTAGACAATTTTGACATTATTTTGACAAATTTCTTTAAACCAATTTCTGAATTTAGCAAAATTTTTTATCTAATATAAATGTAAGAAAATTTTTTGAAAAATATACAAGTTTTATAGTTTAAAACTCCCGTTGTCTTAATAGCTAAAAAAAGTAACTGCTAAGGTATCCACGTAATTCGAGTATTTTACTATTTATTAAATTTTAAATGACACGAAATGAGACTTTAATAAATAGAGAATTAGTAAAAGAAAGTTAACTAAAATGGTCAATAAATCAATAAAAAAGATCAAAAAATTTTGTCGAATTTTATATTTCAGTTTTAACGCACACGTTTTTATCTACAGAGTGTTACAAAAAGATGAATAACCTGAAATTCCACAAGTCAAAATAAAGCGATTTAACCCAACTCTATACCAGGTTAGAGAATGCCAAGGTTTATAAATTATTTTTGATTTTCTTTGGTAACTTTTTAATGGAGTAATCGATTTTTATGATATTTAGTACAGATTATTTGCCATCACAATCACATGTTTTAGTGCTATTTTTAGTTTTGTTATTATTATTATAAAGTACGTACCTATTTATTAACAATTTAACACATTTTAAGCCATATTTTTGTTATACAATACCCGAGCAGAGTAGTTATTTTTCATTATTCAAATGGTTCATTATTTTAAAACAATTTTTGTATCTTATAAAATTTTTGAATTGGCTTTGGTTTTAGTCTAAAAAAATAATTTAAGTAGACGTGTCAAAATTTCAAACGTTCGGTATTTATTATTTTTGTTTATGAAATTGTATTAATAGTATGTTATGTTATTGAAAGTAAAAGTGCCACACGCAGTGAGGCAAATAATTCAGATAAGCCATTTTACCCGCAAACCTATTTAGATCAAAGGTAAAGAGCAATACAACAATTAGCAAGTAAATGAACAAAATAATTAGAACGCTTTACATTGAAATCTTAACAAACGTCGTGGGTCATTTTCGGAATTTGTGTCGAAATTTTCGAAAAAAGTGTTTATTAATTTAACAAGTAAATGACTAGTGCAGTCAGTAGTGCAAAATGTCGAATCCGAAAAAGACAAGAAAGGATTGGTAAATGTCATAGTAAAAGTAAAAACACTTTGGCAAAAAAACTGAGACTTTTTATTTCAAATAATAATTAATAATTTTAAAAAAATATATAAAAATTAAAATTAAACGAATTTATTATCATATCTTTACACTTACAAATAGCAATTTTTATTACTAAAAAAAAGAGGTTTTACAAGAAACTTTTGAATAGTCTTCTATTTTCCTGAATACACAACTGATTTTTAAACATGGTCTTTGTTGAATTTTTTTTATAGTAAATTATTTATAGTAAACGTTTTATGTCAATTCATGAGATATAGACTCAAGCCGTTAGCTTTCAACTTTATTCTCAAGCTAAGTACCCCCTACACAAAATTCCTAAATACGCCACTGTCTATGTCGAATATCTTAATGATAAATGCATTACTTTTAATATTTCAAAGTTCAGTTTTTGAAGGAAGTGCTCATTCCAGCCCGATTACTCATTAAGGATTTTTATCAAGGTTTATAAAATTTGTCAACAAGGTCCCGCCTCTTTGCTTAGAAGAGCTTGGAGAAAATGTGTCTAATATTTCAACAATTTAACTCCCATCGTTGAGCAACTTCGTAAATTTCAAATCACAGATTAGCCGTTGAACCATAAAATCATGAACTTCTTTCAGACGCTCAAAGAAGTGTTTTATGGCATTTTGCATAGACATTATCGTAAATCGTGATTCATGTTATTAAATATGGCATTTCTTAATCAAAGAACAAACAAATGCAAATAAAGCCTGCAAGTTCCTGAATTTTCGTAAACCGCATGAAAAATCAACCTTTAACTGAAAATTGAAGGTAAGTGGAGTTATTAACATGAAAGTTATGGAATCAGGTGTACAGACAGGCGTGTCGACCTCGGAAGACGATACAATTCCGTCTGAAGTGTTTCAATATGGTTTATTTTCTTTTAAACACAGGAAGGATAAAGAGTGCCTGTAGGGCTACCACAGAAAATTAATTGGCGCATATTACCTTTAAATTATTCTAATTTGGGTGTGTTTTCCAATCCGGAAAATTTTAATTAAAATGGAAAACTACATTTGAAGGTAACACAAATTTTCTGTAGTACAGTCTCGTTGCTTTTAACCTTTTAGGCTGGAAGCTTTTTGTGTTCTGCAATTATCACGAGAGAGTTTTAAAGAGCAAGTAACAGGTTTCATCTGCGTAAAAATGTTTATTTCTTGTAATAAAATAAATCACTATCGATGAATGGAAGTCTGAAGCAAGAAAATAATAATTTCTAGTTTTTATTACAAATATTTTTTAATTTAATTTTTAAAACATTTTGATTATAATCAGATATAACATTTATTTAGTTTTTTTGGTCTGTTTTTTACAAAAATATAGTCTAATTTCTTTTAGTGCATATTTTTACTTTTAAATAAATTCTTATGACTTCCTCAGGCTAAAATTATAATTAAACAACAATTTTGTTTTTATAATACATAACTGACATTTTTTAAAGATATGTAATTAAACAATTAATTAACGAATTTAATAAGTAATTCGATTAATTAAGTGTTGGTTACTTCAAAACTTTAAATTTTAACATATGCAACTCTTTATACGCAAAAGTATTGAATATACTCTGGCTTGTTCTAAAAACTAACTAAAACAAATAGGTTGGTATCACTTTGTAACTGTTTTGTATACATGTATAATTATTTATAACATAATATACGCATTTCTGAGAAATTACGCGTTGCCTCAGGTAAAATTAAATGAGTTACGCAGTAGTAACATCAGAATCAATCATTATAAAAGTATTTTTAAATAATTTACAATCTCATTAAAATATTTTCTATTAATTAATTCATTGAGTAATGTGCAGTGATTCGCACTTAACTTCTGCCTTGGGTATTATTAAACTAGCCGTACATTTATTATTACAGTTTTATTATATCAGTTTACAGTGAGTGTGTAATAATAAATAAAAATACTAAACAACAGCGTTGATTCATACATTTTTCAAACTTTGCAAAAAGCTTGAAGTAATTATTCAAGTGATATCACGAAAATAAGCTTACAAGATAATTTATGAACGCTTTTCAGGACATAAATTACATTAATTACCACACCATCAGCAAAACTTTGCAATAAGTTGACAAGTGTCGTTTTTCAAGATCAAGATCACAACCTGATGTGGTTAACATTTCACTCCTTTGTTAGGTCATGAATTATTCAAATCGCAAAAAGAAACATCTTGTTTCAAACCACTAATTTGTGACAATAAATCAAAATTAATATAAACTTAGTGGTGTCTGTTGAAACCAAAAAAACTCAAGACGAAAATTTATTAAAAAAATTTTTGAAAAAAAATATTGAAATGCCTTTTTAGAAAAACATCTGTAAGAGTTACTTCTGAAGTTGGTTACATGCCTCTAAAAGAATTTAAAAAAAAACGAGTTTTAGCTCAGTCTAGCCAATATCAACCAAAAAAGATAAGAAACACAAGTTTTTTTAACATAATAGCTCATAATTAGGTGAATGTCTGGTGGAATTGTCCGGATTATTTTGAAAATTTACGACCAAAAATGCCCCGTTGTAAATCTCGCAAACGGATTTAGTGTTCAAGTCAACAAAAAATTCTTGGTGGTATTTAAAAAATGAAAAAAGCAATGACAGATTTTTGCACCCTTGTGTTAAAATTTATTTATTTAGGCCTTTTCGTTCAACAAAGCAGTGTTTTAATTAAACAAACAGCAAACTTCAGAATCAAGTCGTACGATTTTATCACCAATAAAATATGCACTTCATACCTCTTTGGTCTTTGGACTAAACAAATAAAACCACGTAACTAGACAAAACAAAACCAAACTACACACATAAATAGCTTTCCAATCTTGTTACTTGGTGTTATATTTATTTTAATGTGTTAATCGCTGGAAGGATCTTTGCTTTGCAGAATTCTACAGGCTGTTCCGGCTAAACCCCACATTAGAACTATTGGGAGTTCTAACAGTGATATTTATCTAAAATTTTGGCTATAGCCATAATCGTTTACATCCGGTTCAATAAAAATATTTTTAAGATGGCAGTATGGGTATCAACTTTGTTATTTTCAATAGAAAATTATGTTTTTATTGGGTTTTTGAGATTTTGAGAAAGTTTTTATCAGACTTTCCTATACCTAAATTTGACCGTTTTTGAAGTATCTATTTATACTTTTTTGATATTTTTTTAATTTGCATCTTCCTCTCCAAAAATTGATAACTACCATTTTTAATTCTTTTGAAATCGTATTTGGGCATCTGAAAAAAAAGTTAGATTTTTTTTCGTGTATTTATAATTCTTCAATAAATGAAAGAGAATCTAATTCTGCATCGATCTTTGTCAAGATTTCCTATACCTAAATTTAATGATTTCCAAGTTATTTTAACTTTTTTTACAATGGAAGAAATTCATTATTATCCATGGTAGTTTGCCCTGGAAATATTTTTCACTGAAAACACGACAAGTTTCTTTTCAAAATTGTATTGTTCTTGTCGTAGATACAAATTAAATTTATTTAATCTAAATTGAATAACTTTCTTATTTTTATAACAACCTGGGGCCCGTTTCATAATATCATTAATATTATTACTAAAAACATACAAATGTACAAGCTACAAGTTACAGACACTAATGATTTCTGTTTCATAAAATAAAGAGTGATATTAATTGTATTAGTAGAATTTTACCAGCAAAAATTACAAGTCCTAAAAAATTAAACGCTATGAATGTCCAACTTTCAGTCAGATGTTGTTGTGTTGTCAATCAACGTTTTGACTTTTGCTTTGAAGATGGGTGAAAGGGATGAAAATTGTGTATTTTAAGCAAAATATACGATAATAAAGATGTTTTAGCTCACAAAACAAAAAAAAATAAAATAAAAAGTGGCAGGCTGGCAGGAGATTTTGCTTAAGCGAAATCGATTACTTCTGTATTGGAATTAATTTTGAATGAAGAGGAAGAACCAATTTCGCTTTCTAATAATAGAGATTCAATTTTAAAATATTCGAAGGCATCAATTAATTTATTTTGGATTAACATTAGATGTGATTATCCCATGACAGCCAAAAAAGCTTTAAAAATATTATTACAATTTGAACATCTTATTTGTGTGAATTCGGATTTTCTGTGTTAACCAACATAAAAACGAAAAAAAGATCGAGACGGTTAATTGTAAAAGACGATTGTCATTTTTACGACCAAATATAAATGAAATTATCAAAAAACAGCAAGCTCAAATTTGTCATTAAATGCATCCTTATTTTTAACTTGTAATTAATCCTTTAATGAACGTACTGTTGTTTTTGTAGTACATATTATTTTATTTTACATTCAAGAAATAAACTATTTATTATAGGTAAATAAACAACTTTTAAACTTACCGCCCAAATTTTAAAATCGTTAAAAGTGTGCCGCGACAAAAGAAATTTTGAGAATCACTGCTTTACACAATAAAATTGTCTTAAAAAAAAAACTAGTACTTTCAACTACAGGCATGTAGCGACTTGTACAATGGTACTTGTAAAATTTAGGTAAATCTACGCCATTAATATTATTTGCTAAAAATTATGAAACGGAAATACTTGTCATATGTTAAAATCTATTTGTATTTTCAATTTTACAAATTGTAATTTGAACTTTTGTATTTTCCTTTTATGAAACCAAATTTTAAAAGTTACAAGTTACAGGTCTAATAATATTAGATTTTAATTTATTATGAAACGAGCCTCTGTGCTAAAGTAGCTATGACTAATGACTTTCTCACAATATTAAAAAAAGTTACTATAACTTGAAAACTATCAAACATAGGTTAGAGAGTGTTAAAATAGATCAAAGCAGAACTAAATTCTCCTCCATTTGGTGAAGAAAAAATTGGGGTGTTTTATTTAGAAAAATTGAGTTAAGGGTAAATACCCTTCAAATGAAGTAACCTTACAATTTGACGGTTCTTAATTGTTTTTCCAATTATAAATACACCAAAGAAAAGATCTAACCTTTGTCTCTCGTATACCCAAACACGGTTTCAACATAATAAAAAGTGGTAGAATTATCGATTTTTAAATAGGAAGATTCAAATCGAAAAAAAAATTAAAAAGGTTAAATATTTCGAAAATGGTTAAACTTAGGTATAGGGAAGGCTAATAAAAACTCTCTCAAAATCACTTGAGTGATCCAAAAACGAAATAAGAAACAAAACTTTTAATTTAAAATAACAAAGTTGATATCCAGTTCCGCTGTAATAGAAAGTGTCACCATCTTAAAAATATTTTTACTAAGCAGAACCTAATTGGTTATAAACAAAAGTTTTGATAAATTTCATTATTGTTAGAACTCCCAAGAATTGTAATGTGGGGTTTAGCCGGAACACCCTGTATATCTAGAAGCTGGTCCATATTTGGCTCCATAGCGGTCTTCTTTGTTTCTTATTTCTGCAAAATAATAAATATGCCGACACCATATTATGTTTTAACATTGTAAATAATTCGAAAATGATGTAATAGGATCGGAAAATTAAGTATGCGTCGACAGTCCGAATTAAACTTTTATTCGGATAATCGCTTCATTGCCTCCAAGTAAGCATCCATAAAAATGTTAAACACGCGTGAAATGAACTCCAAATTAAATATAATGACATGGTGAATTGCCGGCAAATTGATTCACGTATTAGAAGAATGAAATATTGCCGTATAAGTAGATGAGTAATTTTTGATATGTCATGATATGTATCGAAACCAGGATTTTTTGTGATTGGTGTAGGAGTGACGCACTTGAGCCACAAGGATAATGCACATTCTTCCACAGGTGTACACCGAATGCTCGTAAAAATAAATAGCCAATGAATAAACTAGAGGAAAAATCCCAAGAGAGGAATGCATTAATATTTCAATCGGATTCGGTATTTTTTCCGGATAATTTCGATAGCATCCGAAACCAACAAAAACACTTCGCAGAAGCGGACAATTGAATTTATTGAATCGCAATTGTGGTCCCATAAATAAAAAATAATTCAAGACTTGTACAAGGAGATGTAACAGGCTGGCGCCGATCACCAAATACCTTATGACTCTTGCTTGCTTTACCAAATCGCCGATACGATCTTCACTGGAATTTATATTCTTCTTGTCGCAATGCGTGTTACATGAGCTCCTTTCAACGGACTTTACAAATTATGATCTGTTGCTGGTTGGAAATTTAAGCTAAACACGAGAAGAATGCAGTTCCGCGCCTTCAGATGAAGAAAACCGTGAACTTCTTTGACATGTGACTAATTTTTTCAATAAAAAGATCATTGTTGGTGAGGTAAAAGCAAGGACTGAGAAGGAACAAAAATTCTAAATGAATGGTTAATACCCAACAAAGTCCGGTTAAAAATGAATAACATGTAATACTGCAGTTTAAAGGTATTGGTTTTTAAAGGTTAACCAAGCTAATTTTTTGTAGGATTATGTCATTTCGAATTTTTTGCCATTAAGGAGAAACAAGGAAAATCCATTGCTTCTCTATATCAGAATCTGCGGCTTGTAAAAGTGTTTTTTTCAAAAGAAATAAGATACTCAAGTATACAAAATAAAATTTGTTACTCACAAAAATGACAATTCTTTTTTTATTTTTATTTTTTGCATTTCTTTTTCTGTCCCTTTAAAGGTTTCTTTAACTATACAAAATCTTATACTCACAAAAATGACAATTCTTTATTTTCAATTTTTTCCCCTTGATATTTATTATACAAAATCTTATATTTATTTATTCATACCTATTAAGAGTTTTAGTTCTT
>NW_025401006.1:11906306-11909724 GCF_015345945.1 Tribolium madens
TTTAAGGAAAAAATAGGAAGAAAACACTGTTTTGTTTATTTATTTTTCATGCATTGCTCAATAAAGTCAAAAGAAAAACAAAGTAGGAATGAAATTTTAAGAAAATCTAGTAGAAGAAATTGTAAAAAAAAACTATAGGTACAAGTAACAAGTTTTTGAAGATTACTATTATTCTTTTACAACTCGAGTTGTGCATAAATTTTTTTGAAGCTTACAACTGCTATTCTTTATTAAAGGAAAATAATAATAGCAATTCAACAGTCAGTAGATTGAAATTCTTTTGTAAATTTCTTTGTCTTTAAAGGTTTCTCAAATCGTTATCTATTTTATAAGTGTTTATACAGAATTCTATGTTTCTTTCACACTTACTTTGCCTACAGTTTTATTTCTACAAAAAAAATAAAAAGACAAACTACATTAAAAGTAGTAAAACCAAACACAGAAAATTAAAAAAATTAAAAAGATAAAAACTTGTTTGGCTTTCTGATTTTTCATGCATTAAAATCAACAGAACAATTTTTTTTAGTAATTTCCAGAAATAAAATTTTAAAAGAAAATTTGGTTGAAGAAATTGGAAGAAAACCTGTAACTAGGAACAAAATTTGTTTAAAAGAATACTAATAATTTTTTTACGATTGGAGTTGTATATAAATTTTTACGACGTTAACACATTCTTCGTTCTATTAAAAACTTTCTCATATCATTAACCATTTTCTGAGTTAACAAAACTTATGTTCCTTTCACACTTATTTTGCCTAAAGTTGTAGTCCTTGAATAACAAAAAAATAAAAAGACAATAAACTACATTAAAAATAGTAAAACCACACAATACAGCAAATTTAGGAAAAAAATAAGAAGAAAACACTTTGTTTTGCTTATTTATTCCTCATACATTTCTCTATAAAGTCAAAAGAATTTTTTTTTGACAAAGTTGGAATGAAATTTTAAGAAAATGTGGTAGAGGTTGTAAGAAAACCTGCACAAGGAACAAATAAGTTTTTGGTGAATATTATTATTACTCCTTTATAACTCGAGTAGTATACATATAAAAAAAATTTTGAAGCTTACAACTCCTTTTCTTTATTAAAGAAAAATAATAACAGCAATTCAGCAGTCAGTGGATTCTTTGCCTTTAAAGAATTCTCAAATCATCATCTATTTTATGAGTATTTATACAGAATCCTTGGTTCCTTTCACACTTAATTTGCTTTTGTTTTAGTTTAACAATAGAAAAAAATAAAAAGACAAACTACATTAAAAGTAGTAAAACCAAACAAGAATTTACAAAAAATATAGGAAGAAAAGTTGTTTTGCTTCCTGATTTTTCAAGCATTAAAATCAACAGAACAATTTATTTTCAGGAATTTCTAGAAATAAAATTTTAAGACAATCTGGTTGAAAAAATCTGTAACTTGGAACAAAATTTATCTAGAAGAAAACTAATAATGTTTTTACAACTCGAGTTGTGTATGAATTTTTAAAACGATCATACACTTTTCTTTCCATTTAAAGATTTCTCACAACACTAACTATTTTCTGAGTTAACAGAATTTTATGTTATCCCTTTCACGCTGATTTTGCCTACAGTTTTAGTCCTTGATTAACAAAAAACAAAGAGACAATAAACTACATTAAAAGTAGTAAAACCAAAAACACAGCAAATTTACGAAAAAATAAGAAAAAAAACCGCTTTGTTTTGCTTATTTATTGTTTATTAAATTAAAGAAAGATAGTTGAGATTAAAAATTTCGTTCTCTAATTTTTCCTAACGCTTTGCTTTTTATTAATAATTCACCGATCAAAAATATGTAAAAATTAATGTCAAAGAACGGTATTTATTAATGGCGGTGTAATTTATCAAAAGCAACGTCCACACACATTGTGTTATTTTAATTTGACAAATTTTATTAGGCGATATTTGTCAAATGTGTACCACCTATGTAGAAAAACCTGAATGGTGTAACAAATGCCAAGTGAGTTTACGACTGTACGAATACGGAAACTGTAACATTTATGTTTTATTTGTCCTTGAAAATGTAAATTCCCTTATGTAATAATAATGATGATTTACACAGAGAAATAACAGTATCAAACCCACTCACAAGATTCATCCTTATTGCCTCGACCTAGCTTTTAGTAACATATTTATCAAATAACAGCTTTTATTCCCACATTCATTGCCGAAAATGCAACACAAAAACAAATTTGTTAACACGCGAGACAATGAACTTCCTTGTCTGCCTGCCACCTACCACTGATGAAAATGGGATAGGTCCAGCAGAGAAACTGTCGACTATCTTTATTGTTATTGACATTAAACTGACAATGGTATGCGAAATTATTAGTTCCTGCTTTAAATTTTCTCAAATTAGACTTGAAATAAATTTATTACTTTCAGCAGTTTCAGCAAGAGCTTTAAACTGTCAAGGTCAAATTTGGAGCCTAATTTGGCAAAACAAATAAATAAATTAGGCACAATATTTACCTACCAGAATTCAGCAGGAGACTTGGAAATAATTATGTAAACATAAAATTATTGTTATTAAGTTTGTTAAAACTGACAGGTGTAATTTAAATGATTTCAAAAGCTGTAGGAGGCAACAAAAAGCAACCGTTAGGCTACAAAGGGGGGTCCTGATTTTTATCTCTTCTTAAAAACAGTGTAAAATGTTTATATTTGTCCCATGACAAATAATTGCTTTATTTAAATAATGAAATAAATAATGCGGTTTATTGTTGTTAATGTTACTGATATACATCTGTGCCTGATTCTAGGCAAGTAAACCAGTTTATTCTTACAAGTTTTCAATTAAGCTACTGCTACTGCTTTTTATCTTCCACTGGTTTTTAAATTAACGAACTGTTCTCCACTTTCAGAAATATCTAAATTAAAAAGTAATTTTTGCTCCAATTTCAGTTAATAATCTAATTTCTTTATTAAAAGTTTAAACTTTGTCTAATTTGCGTCTTAAAATCTCACAAGTTCAGAGTTTTATTCAGTAGATTCTTAATTTTTTGCAAATAAAAATAGTTTCTTCAATGATTTTATCATGTCAAACATGTTTATTTTGCTCTTTTGTATTTTTGATTAAAATTTTATAGTTTTTGACTGGTTAAAAAGATAGAAAAAATGAAAACACAAATAATAGAAAAGATGAAGCAGTTGGAAAAAAAAACAATAAATAAACAACAAAAAAACTGCACCAAATGACACAAAGCTCCAAAAAATTTGGGGCAAATTGACAAATAATAAACTTTAAAAATGTTAGAAGCTGAAGAAACAAGAAAACAAGAAGAATCACAGAAAAGAACTATGAAATTATGCAATTTTACAAAAGATATTGCAGTAAATCAACAGATATTTTCAAAAAAATTAAGATATACGAGTAAATTGTATTTTTTATCCTTTGCATTTTTT
>NW_025401006.1:11910314-11961798 GCF_015345945.1 Tribolium madens
ACAGCAAATTTAAACGACAAATAAGGAGAAAACTTGTATTGCTTTCTGATTCTTCATGTATTAAAATCAACAGAATAATTAGTTTTCACGGACTTGTAAAAATAAAATTTTAAGTAAATTATGTTTATTTACTTTTTCACTTTTGTACTTTTGATTAAAATTTTATAGTTTTTGACTGGTTATTTCATATTAAAATATTCATTGTTAATTAAAACCCACAGCAGGTTATACTTAAAGAAAAAGAGGTCAAAAAATCATTGTTTAAAGAAAAGATAACAAAGTAATGAGTGACAACTTTTTTTGGGTAGAAACAATAGAAAAAATTAAAACACGAATAATAGAAAGGTAGAAGCAGTTGGAAAAAGAAACAGTAAATAAACAACAAAAAATTGCACTAAATGAGGTAAGACTAAGAAAATTTGGAGCAAATTGACAAATAATAAACTTTAAAAATAGATAGTGTTAGAGGCTGAAGAAACAAAAACAAGAAGAATCACAGAAAAAAACTATAAAAATCTGCAATTTTACAAGAAATATTGCATTAAAACAACAGACATTTTCAAAAAAGGTAAGATATAAATTGTACACCAGCAAAAAAAAATAAGAAAAAGGATGTTGAGTAAAAATAAAGATGATTTAATTGGATTCTGTGAAATGCGAAGAAATAAAACTGTCTATCTGAAAACATTTAATATTCTTGTTAAGTTACGAATTTTCCAATGGTCATTTTATGGGTGTAATAATTCTCCATAAAAATTAATTAGTTTGGTGAGTGCCCGCACTTATTTTGTCGGTAATTAGTAGCACACATCTTCAATTAAAACTTACATCGAATTTCACTAATTGCAAAGAAAGTAAAGTTGCATTAACGCTCCATTTGGGCATGTAATCTGACGTGAATTTTCAAGTAAGCACTAGAATCCGCTTAAATTCATAAATACGAATGAAAACAGCCTCGCCAATGACGCTATAAATAACAATAACATTGGTAAAGGCGACATTTTGGCAGGAATATTTTCTCCTTAGCTTGTAGCGCCATTAATATCACATAAGTCACAGGGAATTGTGACCTGCTGCGAGAGTACAATATTTACAACAGTTGGATTGTAAAATTGAGCCCAATAATTTATCATTAGATAAGAAATGGTCAACAAATGCAATAAATATGTTTGCTGATTTTAATTAGGGTGATTTGTGCACAATGCTGCATGATCATGCTTTCCTCCTACAACTCGGTTTCGTAGACAAAGAATTGTAAAGTTTCTTAATTGACAAGAAAAGTGGTTTAATTAGCGATCTACTTGAACAGGTTTAGCTTTGTCGTTAGAGGGAAGCGTCCTATAAAATTTGTTAATTAATACTGATTTACAATGCTGCTACTATTGTGTACAACGTCCGAGTTATTGGCAAGGTCAGAAATTTGTTCGAAAAATACAATCGTTTGATAACTCAATTTAACTACACGTTAGCACGTTTCACTTTTTCACCTGTATTCGTGATAAATTATTGTTTAAAGGACGTTTTACTATCACTGAATTGTAAAAAGAATTTGAATAGTTGCTATAAAATGCTGACGTGTTTACAATGCTCTGTTCTTTATCTTTGTAGTTCACGATTTTATTGTGTCACATTATATTAGGCAAATTTATTCTGACCTCTTTATAGTCACTGTGTGCAAATTTACTAAGCATTAAAACTTTATTATTTATTTTTTGGAAAAAAAATTTAGCCGAAAAATTATGAGAAATTAGAAATTCTTTAATAAATCGTGAAAGAATAATGCTATTGTCAAAATTTATATTTCGGATACTTACAAAACAAATCTCGTACCATTTTACGTAACATATTTATCTGTAAGTGTGGGTAAAAGTGTCACAAATAATCTGGGTCAAAGGTCGTCAAAGCGTTTTTCTTGGACAGGAAAACAAATAATTTTTAACCATTTGTATTAAGCAACAAATTCCGATGTTTTAACATAACCGACTTATTTGGAAGTTTTTTAGTATTATCAATAATTTCACTGAAAAACGATTCAAGTATTTTTTCTCATTTTTATTTCGTCAATTTCGGTTGGACGACTTTTACGACTGTAAATTTTTACTCCTCACGTTTCGGGGAGTCGATTGGCGTCGAGAAAACTGCAAAATTCGCAGAAGTTTAGAAGTTATAAGTAGTAGCCCAATTTATATTTTTGATTTTATCAGCAATTTTTTCGATAACTGTTTATTGTAGAACAATGAATTTTTCTTTCTTTGATAGAAAATTAAATTTAAATTATTGACGTTAGCCATTTAAATTTGCCAAACATAAATGGCTAGCGTCAATAATTACGAAGTTATTGACAATGGAACCGTTCCAGGTAGGTACTGAAAATCCAAAAAAAAAAAAATGTCAAAAATTTAAAAACTTCAAAATTGATTCAAATAAGCTTCAATGGATCTAAAAGTGCATAAAACAATAAAAAAAACAAATTTAAAAATTTTTTAAATTTTTATATGAAAATATGAGACTTAAGCTAAATACAGGGTGCGCCAGAACTCGTGTTCCGGGGAAAACTGCCATATAAAGTAAGATACCAAAAACATGAAACAATTGTTAAAAAAAATTATCTATAAAACTTTCGAAGTTGTGAGAGCCTAAATTTTGCATTTTGACTCTATTTCTATTAAAAAATTAATTTTTTTTACTACAGGCTATTAGAAGAGAAAACAAGAAAGCTGCGTCCTAAATTGTAACTGTGTTTCATGTTATTTGTGGCGTTTATGGGCAAAACTTTTGTACTTTTAGTAAATAATTATAAAAAAAAAACATATACAATATCATCAGCATCATTAAATAGACATAAAAAAATGTCAAATTTTTTGACAGGTAGAATTTTTTAAACATTTTTTCCATGTTCCTGGTATCTTATCTTACTTGAGTCGCGAGTTCTGTGTTGTTTTCAGTTATAAAAATTTTAATTACCTTAAAAGATAGATAACAGTGTTTTTGAGAAATCAAAAGTTTAATATCATATAAAAAATACAAAGTTATAATTTATTTTGTAGGTCTTTTATTAATTTTTTTCTCATGAAGAATGTAATCCAAAAGTAAAAAAAAATTTATGAAAAAATATCAACTTTTTGGAAAAAAATACAGGATGCTTCGAAAGCAAACTATCTTACATCAACTCGTAGGTAATAGAAAAAAAAAAACATTTCAACTTTATTTTCAGAATGACATTTTTTTACTGGTTGTATTGTGGCTGTTTTTGGGACATCCTGTATACACTTTAGTGTTTATTTTTGTTTTAGATTATAAATTTAAAGAAATACAGAAATTCTGTATACAATTTTTTTTCTTGAATATTTCAAGACAATTTAGATTTAAATTGAATTAAATATATTAAACAACAAAATATTGAAAATTATGTATCTTTATAAGTTTTAATACTGTTACGAGTAGGAAACTGAAAAATTTACAAAACACAAATATTTGAAATTTTGAAATTCAAAAGGGTTTTTTTATTTCTAGGTTTAGATATTATTTTTTTGATAAAAAAAGATCCAAAACTTGGTCTTTTATTAATTGATTCAAATTTTTCAGCATTTGGCAAGATTTTTTCCGTCATCGTTAATTATAACTTACAAAAATATTCATAAAGAACTTCTAGAGATCCAAAATTGTAATAAACGATTAAAAAAAAAAAAACAAATTACAAATGGCAATAACTCGATTTTTTCACTCTTTATAATATTTTATTGCTTTTTGACAATATAGAATTTGTGGGCCATTTTGTAAACAGAAATGTTGATAATTTTTTCGAAAAATAAAAAGGAATCAAGAAAAAAATTATGGAGCTCTGGGTTAGCCCTGTATAAAAATTGATGTGAAAAAAGAATTGTTGCTGAAAAAAATAAAATTTAAATGTTATTTCTGATAAAAAATAATTTTGATCTTGCGATAAAAATTGTTGGGTAATCCTTGTGGGTAATTGTCATTTGTTGGCTGAAACAAAAGTCGTTAGTGTTTAATTAAAACTATCTTTCCCCTAATCTTTGATTTCAACAAAACTTCATAAGTTTTAATAGTGTTACGAGTAGGAACCTGTAAAAGTTACAGATCACAAATTTTTGAAATTTTGGAATTCAAAACTGTTTTTTTTTATTTCTAGTTTTAGATATTAATTTTTTTATAAAAAAAGATCCAAAACTTAGTCTTTTATCAATTGATTTAAATTGTTCACGCAGTTGGCAAGATTTTTTTCGTTATCTTTAATTATAACTTACAAAATTAATCAAAATAAACTTCTAGACATCCAAAAGTGTACAAAACGTTATTAAAATGCGAAAAATAATATTTTCATCAGTTTCTCTAAAAGAATAAAAGAGTAAACGACGAAAAGGCCAATGCTAATACCAGACTTTGCAATGACCACTGAGAAGAAAAAATAAAGTAAAACACCAACCAACAGTCAAATTATTTTACCAAAAACATAAATTACGCTAAATAATGTTAGCAATCAAAATTTTTGCACAGCGTCAGTTCTTATTTCTTGTTATGGGTCTGGCGGTAAAACTTGAAACACTGGATTCAGTGCAATTTTTTTTTGAACAAAACGCGGATTCAATTTTTCGCAATGGACAATTCCGGCTTTACACTTGATCACAGATTGAGTCATGACCCCTTTGGATGACCATTAAGGTCGAAAACCACAATTCGCCAAAAGCACAACTCATGCATTGCAACATCTTCTTCTCATCATCGTTTGACATTGAGACGACCACAAATAATCGGAATTACCCTTTTTGCGGGGGATTAAGAGGAGGCTCCACCCGTACCAGAGCGACTCCGGGTGAAGGCATCCAAGTGTGAACGTCTCCGGTCGATTGCAGTCGTTGCGAGTAAAGTGCGAGTGTTGTTGTTTCAGTTTCAGTGTCTCGCGAAGCTCGCTGGGGCGCGGACGGGCGAGTGAGTGGCGCATGATGATGTGAATTGCAGACATGTGTGCCTCCGTATACTCCTCCCTGCTCCTTTTCACCCTTACCACCATCTCCGTAAGTAAAGCGCGCACCAAGTGGAACGAATGCCTCACTTTTCACTCCAAACACAAGAAATAAGAATTTTTTTACCCCAGTAATTGCTGCAACTAAGTAAACCAAAAACAATTCGGTTTTTGGAAGCAGGAAATGCTCCTGAGAATTGCAGTTTCAGAATTTCCGGTTGTATTGATCCGGAAGCAATGATGCGTGAAAATAAATTTACAGAATGAAATATTTTGCAATACTACCAAATTGACAGTAACTAAAAATTTATTACAATTTTACCAAAAAAACTACTGTTTATTTATGGTGATTTCAATGCCCGAATACGGGCACCCGTATTTTTGGAACATTTCTTAAATAAAATTTATGAAAAATATTTCAAGAATTAAGTTTAATAATTCTCTAAAATTTTGTCGATATTTCAAAATATAGTAGCAAAAAAATACACAAATATACTTAACTGTATTTTTTTAAATAACCTCAATGACAACAATTTTTAGTTAATTCAATTTAACTTTGTTTAGAATATAAATTCTCTTTTTGTAAAAACCAGGCTGTAAGTTTTATTTGAAGCATTTTTTTTTCTTGGAAAAAGAAGATTATTTTCCATAACAGTGAGTCAAGCTCTAAATAAATATATATATATAAAAATATTATAAACACTATTCATAAAAACTTCTTGAAATTTGGTATATGCTTAAAAGTATTTAAATTCCATCGTCTCAGATGTTTATCAAATTTCTTTCTCTATTTGCTCTGAGGATACAAAGCTAACTTGTTTTTTTTTAATGGCAAGAATGGTCAAATTTAATATTTTTAGGAAAAGCATTTTTTTATGAGTTTTGTGATGTAACACACCATATCTTGTTTTAAACAAAACTTAAAAAATAATTATCGAACTAATAAACGTTTGAAATGTAAAATTTTGTTAGCATTGGAAATCTATCGTTAGCTCTTTGCCGCCTGAACTTTTACCAAAAAAATAAGTAAAAGTTAATAATAATTGTTAAAATAACATTTATTTTAACTGAAAAAGAACACATTTTAATTTAAAAAAGCTTAAACACGAAATACATATTTTTTATGCTACAAAAAATATTCAAAATGATTTCCATTGACTTAAGAATTTCTATAAGCTCAGTTTCACTTAAATGTATCACTGTTAAACTAATTATAAGTACATAAGCACATAAGTTTAATTTTTGGCTAATATGCAAGTGAGGGATTAACAGCATTTTCAAAGCTTTTTTCCAAAATTACATTTTTGAATAATTTTTTTTACCTTTTAATAAAAATAAAGGTGCATTATGTTACATCACTGAATTAAAAAAAAATCTTCTTTTAAAAATTATTAAATATGACTTTTCGTACCATTAAAAAAATAAAGTTAGCCTTGTCTTTTCAAAATAAATGATGGTAGAAAATTGAAAAAGATCTCAGATAATAGAATTTAAAGACTTCTAACTGTTTCCCAAATTTCAAGATTGTCTGCTAAACCGTTCTGAAAATATTTAGCTGTATGTAAACTTCTTAGCGACCCTGTATATACATACCAGTTGAATAAAAAGTATGGAACCAAACGTTTTTTGCTTAAACTATTAATTTTTTGGAAAAACTAAGTGATGAACGATAAAGTACTTTAAAGATATGTTTTATCAAGAATAAAATTTTTCGAATTTTTGTTTTGTTTTTGAGTTCTACAAAAAAAATATTTTTTTAAATAGCAACCCACAATAAAACTATTTTTCTCATAAAGGTTATGATGTAAGGATCATAACTATCTACTTCATATTTAATTTTTTTTTAAATTTTCTTTCATAAATTGCAATTTTGACTAAAAAAATCGCATAACTCAAAAACAACACAAAATTTGGTTCTCAAAATACGATCTCATTTTTTATATTATGTTAATTTATATTAATTATTATTTTCTGAAGACTAATGATTTTAAAAAAACCGCTTGGTTCCAAACTTTATATTCACCCTGTATATTTTTTTAACGCTAAATCTGCTGATAAGGTACATTCCAAAAATATTTCTATTTAATGCTGGACGTCTCAAAAAAGATACACAACTAAGTTCTGTTTTTTTTTTTTTAATAAAAACCTTTAAGTTTTGTTACATTTTTGAATTTGCTACTAAATTATCAATATAACGCATCTGGTTTCTTACTTATCTGCAATAATTTTTGACTTATGTCAATTTATGTCAAAATAGAAAAATTTACAACCTCAGAATCATGCAAGACCAACTTTTTTCCAGTCGATTTCTTAATAAAAAAATATAACTTCAGAAAGATTTAAGATAACTTAACCAACTTTTTTTCAGTCGATTTCTTAAGTTTTGACGCATCTTTTGAGGTAAAAGCAAATTTGGAGTCAATGTTCAATCGCCTACTACATTTTTTTTTAAATAACAAATTACAAATGGCAATAACTCGACTTTTTCACTCTTTTTTATTGCTTTTTGACAATATAGGGTTTATGGGCCATTTTGCAAACAGAAATGTTGATAGTTTTTTCGAAAAAAAAAAAAGGAATCAAGAAAAAATGGAACTTTGGGTTAGCCCTGTATAAAAATTGATGTGAACAAAAGAATTGTTGCAGGAAAAAAATGAAATTTAAATGTTATTTCTGATAAAAAATAATTTTGATCTTGCGATAAAAATTGTTGGGTAATCCTTGTGGGTTATTGTCATTTGTTGGCTGAAACAAAAGTCATTAGTGTTTAATTAAAACTATCTTTCCCCTAATCTTTGATTTCAACAAAACTGTTAAAAAAATAATCTTAATAACATTCTAATTGCCTCCTCCAATTAAAGACCAGTTTCGGTTATGTTAAAAAATGACTAATTTAGTGCCGCATCGTTAAATATCAATCAGCTATATGCAATTATGATAAAGAAACGTGGTTTTTATCAGGTCGTGGTCGAAAATTGCCATTTTTAGTTGTTACAATTTGTAAAATAGAAACGAGTTCAAGCATCAAGGTCATTAAGGCGTATGCCAAGTGTAAATTTTTACAAGAAATCAATCTCTACCACTAATTAATTATGATCTTTAATCATATAAATTACTTGCAATATTAATTTAAATTTATTTACGTAAGACTGGTAAATACTATGTGACTGTATTTCCTAGTCTAGAATCGGAAACCACGACACTCGAGAATATAATTGGCTAAAATATCATATTATTTAACAGAAGTAACAACTGTCAGGTATTAAACCATTTGAAAGGCAATTCCGTACTTGAGGAACGGTTGTGGCGGCACTGCTAGTTATTCATTCCAGTTATAAAGTGTCAAGGACAATAGTTGACATTTCTCTTTCGCGTATTGCAAATATAGGGTTTAACAATAGATATTGTTTTATGACAATCAAAGAAAAGAACTGGAGACTCGTCTTGAAATGAAAGTTTTGGCGCTAGATTAATAGGTTTGTACTCAAATTTTGAACGGTTTATTAAGGAATGCCACTGATGGTGTATTGTTGATGATATCACCATTAATCCTGACTTCCATCACACTGAATGGGTCAATCAAAGGGATAAAAGCATTCTTACACTGAAAAATAAGGAGCACCTGAAAAGTGTTGAAATGAGAAATGTTAACTATTTAAGGATCAATGGGAGGTTTTGACAGTTGAGGACTTAGGTGCTCAAATAATGAATCAAATGATAGAGTTATTTGCTAAAATTATTTATTTAAACAGTTTCTAAAACGTTCAAGGTAAAATTAAAATGTGGTTAATTTTGACCAAATCTATCTAAAGGGACGTAACAATATTTTATTATTGTTACTCTTTATATCCTTGACACGGAAATGTGATAAAATCCTAGAAGATTACTAATTCCGATGGCATTTCGAACTGCATCACGTGGAAATTTTCAACTTTAATTAGGAATAACCGAATTTAAAAAAATATAAAATGTTTGACTGGACACTTACCTTGAAGCTTGATTGTTATCTAGTTTAACAAGAGACTAAATGTGTAATTAAGGTGCGATTAAACCTGTTCATGCTCGAAAAATATAACACTTATTTAGATCGTGAGTGGTGGATTTTTACGATTTATAGAAAATGTGTGTAATTTTGAAAGCAACTGAAAGTTTCGCATTTTTTATACTGAGATTAAAAAGTCAAAAGGAAGATTAATGGATTAGTTGTGAGAAGTCGATTATCTTAATTAATTTCAAGCAACTGTTTTGAATTCATTTATTATGGTTAACAAGCTCTGAATTTGAAGACGTGACGTGTTTATTTTAATATTAAAACTGTTTTATTCAAGGTGGCGCAAAATTAAATATATTAAGACATTGTATTTATTTAATTTCTAATTAATTTGTAATTTGTAATTGTAATTGTGAAGGTTTTCAATTTGCAAATTAAATCTATTTATTTCAGTTTCAGTTCAATTAAGCAAAAAAACGTTTGATTTTATAGTTTCTGTTCTCTTTCTGCTCATATACAGGTAGCTTGAGAAAAATGTTAAAAAAAATTCTATGTATAATAAATTTGATATGTTTTTATGACATTTAACATTTAACTCTATTTATTTTTTGAGAAAACTAATATAAATAAGGAACTAGAAAAATGTAATGTATTTGTCAACAATCAAATTTTTCGATTTTTTTTTTGTTTTTTTTTTTGCAAATTTTTTTATTTTTTTAAATGGCAACTCACTTATATAATATTTATATAATATATAAGGCTGTGATCTAAAAATTACAATTATGTACCTACATTTTATTCAAATTTTTTGAAAAAAAAATGTTTATTTAAGTTGCCATTAAAAAAATCGCATAATTTAAAAACAAAACAAGATTTCATTTTCAAAACACATTTTTATTGTACTTTAATTGTTATTTATTATTATTGTTGGT
The DNA here is from genome assembly GCF_015345945.1 of Tribolium madens. Lineage (NCBI taxonomy): Eukaryota > Metazoa > Arthropoda > Insecta > Coleoptera > Tenebrionidae > Tribolium > Tribolium madens. The sequence continues at coordinate 11,920,222 of NW_025401006.1, forward strand.
TTGTTGGTTTTATACAGTTTGTTAACCCTGTATAAAGAACAAATATTTAATAATACTTTAATAGTTATTAATTATTATTTTTTGAAGGCAAATGATTAAAAAAACACTTGATTTCATACTGTTTGTTCACTCTGTATAAAAAACGAATAGAATCCATTTTAGTAATATATAAGTAGGTTATTCTTCCCGATAGGATATCTCCTTCCTGGGATGCAAAACTAAATTATATTAAAAGTTTAGAAATCTTAGAATTAAAAAATTTTTAGTTTTTTTAATGTTTTAAATGGCAAATACATTTTATGTTTTTTATAGGTGGATTTATAAGTAAATATTGAAACATAGTATGCTAAAAAGACAATGATTATAATTTTTTTACTTAATTTATTCATTCATTTTGTATAAATTTTAAGCAGATAATCGTATTTTTGTACAGTCGCCATAACAAAGAATGTCACCCTTAGCCTTTCCAAATGTGGCGATAATAGTTTGTAGTTTAGCTACAGTATTCAACACTTTTTTAAATGTTGATTTTAATTAGAAATCTACTCGTAAATAGATTTTTAAGTTTCTTTTGTTTAGTCCATTTGGGTGTCATTCTTTTTGACGCTGACTGAGCGTTTGTAAAAAAGGCATCGAACAGTAAGCTATAACTAGGACACTCTGTATAATTATAAATTGCAAATAATAAAATATTTATATAAATTAACAAGAAAATGAATTCAGAAACTGTTATTTTGGGAAATAAAATACTAGTATGCTTAATCTTGAATTTTTTTTGAGGTTTTTTGTAGGTACTTTTGCAGTAGGTGGTTATTTATTAAAAATAAGATGAAGATAGATATTTGTCTTCAATAGAATACATAAAACTTGTACATAGGATAGGTCATTACATACAACAATAATTAACATTACAATTTTAATAGAACATAAAGGACAAACTTAAATTTTATACCAAAATAATAAATAATAAATAAATAAAGTAGAAGTGGAATTTTGATTCATCTCATATTTCATATTTTTATGGTTTTATATTAACTTTATGATGGTACAAAAATTTAATTTTAGATTATTTAGGCGATAATTTTTCTAGAACAATTTTCCTTTGATCAAGTTTCTTGTCAATAAGAAGAAATTTTCCAAGAGATTTGAATATTTTCCTGCAGCAACATGATAAATGAATAATTTTATAACGTGGCGTTGAACGTATAAAATATGGAATTCGATGATTTATAAAGATTAGAAATATGTGTTTCGTAGGAAGAAGTAAATGTTTTATGTGATTTTATAATAAAAGCGGAACGGACCCACCTTATGGATACGTCATTTAGTAAAGGTTGTCAATGAAGTGTTGCACATTCTTTAATCAACGAAGAGAGGCTCATGTTCCACTATAGATGCCAGTTAATTCAAAGATTGCGGCAATAAATAATAGCAGTAATGTAATTACAATGAACTAAGTATGATAAGTTGACAATATCATTAACTCACAATAGGTGTGTCGTCAACATGTGGCAACCTTTAAAACACGAGGTGACTTTTCTGGAGTAAAAAATCGCACTTTTTCATTCTAAATATTAATCACGTAGGTGCGATTAATTACTCGATTAATATCCCAGAGATTGTTATGAAAATATCAAAATTTGGAATTGTGTAAGACTGTTGCAATGCAACTTCTCGTAGAAAGCATCAGATAAGTTTTACAACCGAGTAGGTTTCAGTGATGCACAGGCAATAAAATGCCGGAGTTTAGATGGGATAAAGTTGCAAATCATCAATTAATCACTGCAGCCAACCCAACAAATCCAATGATGTATAGATCTCCAGAGTCGGCCCTCTTCCACACAAATAATAAGCCAATACTTAACTGGTTTCCATTTATGGACGTCTCAAACTTTGTCTTTGTCTTGAGCGAAAACTTTGCTTTTATTGTGTCTACAGTGTCTTTACCACTGATGGTTCTTACGCGGAAAACGGTTGGTAATTGAGGGAGTGCCAGATTGCAAACTAGAGCAGACTAGCCGACCTTGGATCTACCTTCCGGTGTCCAAGGGCCCACCAAATGGTGCCAAACCACCCATCAACAATTTTACGCTTGTTTTTTAATTAGTTTTGGGATCAAAACTGCAAATTTGAAAGTCAAATTTTGATTGAGTTACGCCATGGAGAGGAGTATCAGTTTTTACGGTCTCAACACAAAAAGAAACACGCTTTGCCATAAGCAATAACTCGTGATTTATAATTATCAGATAATGATTACCGCGGCTAATTTTATTAACACTTATTTTAACGGCATCATAGAGACGAAATAATGTTTACACAATAATCACAATTACTCATAAACCTTAACCTTTTAAACTTTTTATTGTTAATAACAATCGCAGCAAATTATTGGTGAGTTCACCCTACGAAAAAACCGATAATTTCATGTAAATAACTATGAAATGAAACGATATTTGAATTGTTAATTGAACACCAGCTGCTGGTAGTTAATTCCAGATCAAGATTACTCATTTCGCAAATTATGATACAAACAGTCTTTATTTCGGAATTTTTTTTGTGAGAAATATTAATTTAAGAATGCAGTAAAGCAAGTAAATGAATAATTTCATGGTGGGTTTATTAATTGAGCTGGGTGCAAGGTCATTTGCAAGTTTGTAACTCAAAGGATTAAATGTTGGTTGATGAATAACATGGAATATCAATTTTCAGGAAATATTCGCAAACAACAGTGATTTATTGCGAGGAATTTTACAAAAATAAATAGTTGCAGATTCCAGGAAGCTGGATAATATTTCTTAAAATGAAATTCTGATAGTGCTCCCAGCAATCTTTTTTTTAACCCAAACAATTAACTAATTTCTTAATTTACGTTGGTTTTCTCTTCCGGAAGCTGCCAATTCGACAATGAGTTACATTCGGTTAAGGTCAGACCACTCCCGTTTCACGTCGACATTTACGCAAAGCTCCCGGAGTCGAAATCCGGGGAAGACACCTCGCCTTCTTTGTGTTTAAAAGCGACCAATTAATGACGTTGACTTCACTAGTGGGGAAGTCGACATTGAACGGCCTTCACGAACTCCGGATGAAAGCTCATCGCGGATTCTGCAGTGCTTGACCTGTGTTTAGAAATGCCGCGAATACCAGCGATGCAGGAGTTTGGGTTAAAAAACGAAAACAAAACATTAACTATGATGTTGTTTAGGTGTACCTAATTTATTATAGTTTGATGGTTGGTTATCTTTGGTCGAGTAAATTCCTGCGAAAGTGTTTGGCTGGGGTCAACAGCGATCACTGTTCGCTGTTAGAACACGATTATAAAAATAAAATGATCAAATTTTATTTTTCACACACCAAAATTTTGCTTTTTATGGTGTTTGGTAGCACTAAAATGTCGTGATATTTTTATTGCTTCAAGCCCCCGGTGCGGCAACATGGTTCGAGGAGTATTTATTTTTATAACTTATTAATTAATTACTCAATTATTAACTGATGCAAACAAATGAATAATAAAACTATTTCTTTCTTCATGATAATAAAACAAATGCATAATTTTGTCATGGCTCATGTGTGAAACTCAATAACTGAATTAACGAAGATATGCTCTATTTATTTTATATATTTATTTCAATTAGTGTAAAAGGTTAAGAATGCAATAATTGACATCTTAAGTTTATTCATTTCTTGGCCTGTTGGTCAGCGAACGGGTTATGTTTTAGAAATAATTGAAAAAATCAACTTTAACTCAAAAAAAATTGGTGGCAATTTAATTTCAAAAATTATGTTTTAAGTTAACTATCGCAATGAAGAAGAGTTTTCTGCAATTTTAAAACTGTTTTGGTAACATTTATTGTCTACACAGAGTGTCCCAGCGAGTTATTAAAATGTTAAAAAAATGAAATAAATTTCTAGAAATTTTATAGTGGTGTAAATCTCCTGCAAACTCTGAAATTATTTTCAAGTAAACAGTGTGTTTTAAAAATAAGGTACAATAAAAAAAATTGTTTTTTTTTAATTAAACAGCCTCTACATTATTATGTTTTTGGATGTAGCTTTTAATACTGATGTGTTTAACTTAAACTTCAAGTGGTCGATTTTGCTTAGTTTTTGAAAAAATTGATTTTTTCGTCGAAAACGAAAGAAAATTATTACACCAAAACTAAAAATAATAAATAATAAATTGACAATTTCAAAGTAGAAAGTTTAAGTTTGAGTGCTTTAACACTTTAACATTTTTATGGGAAGTTGCAGTCGAAAAAAATAAAGAAGTCTTTTAAAAATTGAATAACTTAAATTTTTTAAATAGAACACCTTATTTTTTTTGCATTTTTAAGAATTTCAAATTGTGTTTTAAAAAATATAAACCTGAATACGACAAAAATATTTAACTTTAGACATTAAAAAATAATCATTGTGTCAGTCGAAAAATGAAATTTTTTGCTAACAATAAAATAGTGGCTTAGTGTCTTAAAGAGGTAAAAATCTTATTTTTTTTACTTATTCTTAGTTTTTGTGTAGTACATTTTTAAAAAGTCAAAAAAATACTTTTTCAAAAACTAAGCAAAAAACTTTACCTCAAAAGAATCAGTATTAAAAGCTACGTCCAAAAATGCAACAAAATATAGGGTGTTTTTTTAAAAAAACAAATTTTTATTGTATGTAGGTAATTCATTTCTGAAACATCCTGTAGACTCGAAAATAATTTTAGATTTTAGGTAATCATTGTTATAGTCGAAAAATGAAATTTTTGCTAACAATAAAATAGTGGCTTGGTGTCTTAAAAAGGTAAAAGTCTTATTTCTTATACTGATTCTTAGTTTTTGTGTAGTACATTTTTAAAAAGTAAAAAAAATACTTTTTGAAAAACTAAGCAAAAAAAAGTTTACCTCAAAATAATTAGTATTAAAAGCTACGTCCAAAAATGCAACAAAATATAGGGTGTTTTATTTAAAAAAACAAATTTGTATTGTATGTAGGTAACTCATTTCTGAAACATCCTGTAGACTTGAAAATAATTTTACATTTTAGGTGATGCAGAGGGTTAATTTTTATTAATTTTGAATATAAATTGTTAAATGTTTTAACATTTAGGTCAATAATAATTGACTTTACCAAGACGCTATAGATAGTTTACCTATAATTCTCCTACAAATGGTACTTTTTATTACCGATTATTTTTATTATTATGCGTGTGAGTCAACACCCGGAAACATATCTCTTCATTATTGAGCATTAATTACCTCTCGACTTATTCTTTGATTGCTTTTTTTATCTCTCGTCTCTACAGGCCATCACAATGCTAAATCTTATCAATTCTCATTAACTTTATACCATCCTACACGCATTGCAATTTATTAAAATGAACATTTCGCAGTTTCAAAATTGAACATTATTCTCAAATGTCAGCGTGGTAATATTTCGCCACAGGAACACAGCAACCAGAGTTATAAAAGTATCCACCCAACATGATTAAATACAGATTCCTTCTGAGCATTTATTTGAAAGCACAGGTGTGAGACTTGGCAAAGATCGTTCATTTGAAACTTAATCTAGTAGACAAACACAAAACAAGAATTAAGAGAAGCACTTGATGATTATTTTGGGTGCATTGCTCGTCCTTGCCATTAAAAGTAAATGCTTTTTAAATCATCATCTCGACAAGTTTCAACTAAATTGCTTTGTTCTTGCAACAATTATCTTTTGTCGGAGTTTTAATGTATTCTTATGGTGCTTTTAATGTCAACGAGAAATAAATATAATCAATATTAGCATATAATAATAGTAATTTTATAGAAATGTGTTGACAGATATAGCACCACAAACCTAACATTACACTAATTAGGATTTGGTGTAGACGAAAAAGAACCAGAATGCGGAAATGAGATCAACACCATTTTTGCTCCATCTGTTTTGATTATGTAATTATTCAATTAATTTTTAGCGACCTTGTTCTAAAATTTTTAAACATCTTCATAATGCGTTTTTTTGAAAAAAATACTTTGTCAAGGTTTTATTTAGTCAAGGAGATTCGTGGAATTGCAGCCAATTTCTTTAGCAAGTTCAAGATGGTTGGAAATTATTAATTAATATTGTGTACAATGACATGTTTACACGTTTTATTACATCAGCGAATTACGATATCTAACTTTCTTCCGCTTAAATTTATCTTCATACCACAGAATTGTGACACTAGGTGTTTTCGGGCTACTGCAAGAGTCTAAAGGAAGGCAGACGTGATTCACGTTTTTAAAAAAAATCCCACCTTTGAGAAAGTTTGTTCTTCTTCAGAAAAATCGGAAACAATGAGGTCTCTGTTTCAGCGTCTGTGTTTGAAAAGAAAATTCTTATAACAGTCACTCCAGTAGCCTTATAAGCAATTTGTGTGTAATCTGTTCAATCAGTTGTAAATATCTAACACCTACACCTAACTAGGACACAATTCTAGTTAAGGTTACTGAATATGAAAGTAATTGTTGGTGATTAGTTGTTCATGTTTATATAACGCCGCAAACGTTGCATTTTCAACAATAGAAGAGTCGTTTTTATGGTCTATTAGACCAAAATTCGTTGCAAAATTTGCGGCTGCAACATTCCTCTATTGAGGTCAAATCTGATAATCTGTTCCATTCTTATGAAATTAATTTGATAAAAATTGGATGCAGTGAAAGTATGTTGTGAAAAATTGTCACATTTTTAGAGGTCTTAGAAACTCAATAAAGTGCATAAAACGTTTAAAAAATTTCGAATTTTTGGAGTTTTTGAAGGTGAGCGGTAAGTAAAATGGTTAAAATAGTTAATTTATCTTAAGCTCTACAAGAAAAATTACGCACTGAACACGATGCAATAAGTTAAAATACTCTACGATGCATAGTTTTTGAGATATTGGGTAATAAAATTAAGAATAAGGCTAGAAACATCCGATTTTGACCAAAAAAATAAAAAAAAATTGATTCTTATGGTACTGTATGTAAAATTAACCGGAGAACATGCCTGTACAAACCGTTTTGATCTAGGACTCATAGTTTTAGAGATATGTTTTTTTATGAAAAAAAAAATAAAAATGGCTCTGTATCTGCAACCATAATTTGCTCTAATTCTTATAGTTTCGTAGAAAAACGCGTTCAAAATTTCACAATTTTGAAACTTTTTACTTTTTGAACGACGATTACGGTCAAACTATTAGACGTAGTGCAAAAAGCTTAACACTAAACTTAACACCATCGTATTCAGCGTAAAAAAATCTATCGATTAACCCTAAAGCCAAAATCTATCGGATAAGATAAGTTTAAATTGAATCTGAGACATGCAAACAAATTTTTACTTTTTTTATTTTGTAAATTGCGGCAAAACTGTATTTCAATGATATAATATTTTGAACTGAACAGATGTAAAAAGTTTCTGGGAATCGATTGGCGTCAATTAAACTGCAAAATTCGTAGTAGTTTTGAAGTTATAGTCGGATTTAAATTCTCGATATTTTTGACTTTATCAGAAATTTTCTCGATAACTATTTATCGTAGAACACTGATCTTTTTTTATATATAATAGAAAATTAAATTTTCTTTCCAACGGTACTAAATATAAGAGGTTATCTCCAATAAGTCCGGAGTTATTGCCAATAGACCGTTCCGGGTGCCAAAAATCGACCAAAATCTCGACAAAAATCAAAAAAAATTTGAACTTCAGAATTGATCCATTTAATGTTTTTTACATTTCTAGAGGTCTTAAAAACTCAATAAAGTGCATAAAACGTTATTGGGTCAAGTTTAAAAAATTTCGAGTTTTTGAAGGTGATCGATAGTAAAATGGTAAAGTAGTCAATAGTCAAAATTCAGAAAATGATGTGACAAATTGGTTAATTTATGGAAATGCATGTTTGCGCTGCATCTCATTACACAAATCGGTTTCTTATTATGGAAACGGTTTATGGTAATTATGGATCTCGGAATTCCGAAGTTAATCCTATGTGTTTTTATTAATAATGCAGATTAACAATTACGTTTTTTCAAACTCGTTTGAGCTAAATAGTGGCCTTGGTATTTCGAACAACGCAGTTGTCATTCAATTAATTACCAACATTTTGGGCCGTTTCTTGGAAATCATGACCGGAATTTTGGCGCCAGATTTGAAATTAATTGGAAAAATAAAATTCTCTCACGCACGCGGCCTTGTCAAGGCTGCATTGTCGTGTTATATTACCCAAAATGACCGCCTCACCCAACAACAAGGCAACCAATACAATTTTATATAACTTGATTTGGAATTTTGATTTTACAACTTGCACTTTCTACTTGACCATGAATATAAAAATTTTTATGTAGCAATAACGGTAAAAGTATTGGAAACCGAAAGTGTTGAGTTGAACAATATTAGTGTTCCTGGATTCTCACTCAAAATTATCAATTTTAACGCCGGCGTGCGAATTGTTTGTTATTTTTTAATTGAGTGCCACACCCATTAGTGACCTTTATGCTTTCAATTTTGAACAATTTGAACGCGGATGTTGATCGATTAGCTCAAGAACGAAAAGCATCACATATGATCAAGGTGTGTTGAGCTATTTTTCCCATATCCTTATTCTCGCCCACGATCACGTCCCGATCCAGATATCACAGCAGATCGTAAATACGACCTATTCGTGTAAAGTGTCAAAAGCCGGCTCTGAAAAACCCATAAATTCTCCTATCGCAGAGTTTTGGTAAAATGGGTTTATAAATTTTTGCGAAATGCCAATGGCCTGACGATGGTCCAGAATATGAGTCATGAACAAAGTCAAAGACCGGTAAAAATCTTCCTTATTTAGAACCAAGTGCACCGCCAAATGACAGTTTACTAGGTTTTATTGTGTGTTGGTTTATTTATTAAACTGCGGACAATTTGCAAACAATGCTCCACGCCTCAACAGCTACCACACTCTCCACATCCGCTTCGAAAAATGCACTCCATTTGTTACACTTTTCACAATTGAGACAATTATGACAACACCTCGAATTATATCAGCTTCCCATGTCGGTAATCTTATTACACTTGAATACAATGCAACACTTGTCATCACTGACTGAAAACAAGATGTTGATAAATTATTCAAACTTCCCAATCGTGTTTTTAATAAACCGCAAATTTTAATCACGTTTTGACCGAGTCTTTATGGTAATTTTAGATATGCAATTAGTGACAAATTTGGTCTCGCTAATAGTTTTTGGAAATTTGGAGGCAAGCAGAAATTTTTACGCAATTTGTAATGTAAAAAAAAACATTCTCTAATTTTTTGCAAAAAATGGACGAGAATGCAAAAAAAGCAATTAAATTAGTGTGTCTGGTTAAAAATTAAAAAAACACTATTGAATATTGAATAGTTTATTGAAAAAATGGAATGTTTTATAAAAAATGTACTTTTATTTTTAGTCTTTATTTTATGACCTTATTTATAACTTTCTAAAAGCCTAAAATTGTCGTGTTATTTTCCCAGATGCCTTGTAAATAATATACCGCAGCTGTCAAAAAAGTGTAAACATGTCAATTACAGTTGCCAAGTCTATAAAAAAAAACTTTTTTTTACGACCTTAACAGAAAGTAAGTTTTTTCACATTAATTTCAGGAAGGAAAAGGCCAATTATCTTTCCGGGAGGAAAAAATTTCCTTTCCTCACCTGTCAAAGTTACATTAAAATTATACAGGGTGATTAAAAAGTGTTGGACCATCCCTTAGGTGATGGCGATAAAGGAGTTTGAACTGAGTTAAAAATTTCCATGATAAAAAATTGTTTGAAAAAAAACACCAATTTGTCTCTTATGGTCAAAAAATATTTAACAAACTAGCAAATTAAACAATCAATTAAATCTAACAACATTGGAAACAAAAAACTAAGACTTTTAAATGTTAATATAAAAATTGACAGTTTTGTTTTTTAAAAAAAAAAAACTTGAAACAAAAATCACCATTCGAAAGTTGGTCTGCCATTTTTGAATCACTCTGTATGTAATTTTTCAAGAAGGTAAAAGTAAAAATGTTACCTTCCCCATAGAAACAGAAAAAAATGCTGCTAGATTTAAAGCCGAAACTGGAAAAAGTGTGTGTATTACACTGGAGGAAAATGTTTTTTTCTGTTTAAACTTTTTCTTACGACCTTAATAGAAAATAAGGTTTTTCACATTAATTTCAGAAAAGAAAGGGCCAATTATCTTTCCGGGAGAAAAAAATTTCCTTCCCTCACCTGTCAAAGTTACATTAAAAATATACGGGGTGATTAAAAAGTATTGGACCTTCTCTTAGGTGATAGCGATAAAGGACATAGAACTGAGTTAAAATTTCTCATGATAAAAAATTATTTGAAAAAAATCAATTTGTGTCTTATGGTCTAAAAAAACATTTAACGAACTAGCAAATTCAACAATAAATAAAATCTACAAAATTGGAAACAAAAAAACTAAGATTCCTACATGATAATTTAAAAATTGACAGTTCTGTTTTTATCAAAAAAGATCACCATTCGAGAGTTGATCTGAAATTTTTGAATCACTCTGTATGTAAGGTAAAAGTAAAAATTTTATCTTCCCCATAGAAACAGAAAAAAATGCTGCTAGATTTAAAGGCGAAACTGGAATATCAAGAAAAATTGTTATTAACTAGCAAATTCAACAATAAATAAAATCTAACAAAATTGGAAACAAAAAACTAAGAGTCCTGCATGATAATATAAAAATTGACAGTTCCATTTAAAAAAAAAACTTGAAACAAAAATCACCATTCGGGAGTTGATCTGACATTTTTGAATCACACTGTATGTAATTTCTCAAGACGGTAAAAGTAAAAAATTTACCTTCCCCATTGAAATGGAAAAAAATGCTGCTAGATTTAAAGGCGAAACTGGAATATCAAGAAAAATTGTTATTTTGGAAGTTTTTCTTCTTGGATCGTAGGAAAGAAAATGTTTTTTTTGTTTTGTTTTACGACAAGTTTTGGCCAGTAGCTTCCACATGTGGGAGGAAAAGGTACAGTTTTTTCCCTTGTAATGCAAATACTATTTCTTTCTTAATTTTTGACAGATTAAAAAAAACACTACTTAAGAGTATAGTCTCCAAAAAAAAGGAAATGTTTTTAAAGAAAAATGTCTCTTTATTTTAATAATCTCTTTATTTTGTAACTTTGACACTAAACAAAAATAAAAATTTAACTGCTAGTAGGAAATTGCAAAATGTGTTGAAGCGAGAATTGCTGATGAGGAAATGGGTTTGAATTTCTGAACAAATTGCATATTGACTCCGGCCCCTTGTATGTCGCAAATTCGAAGAATATACAGGGCGTTATGGTCGCTAGCGCCACCTCCCACTCACAAGCGATTGTTGATTGCAAACGTATGCACGTTTTTTTCATGTGCAAGGCCGACGTCTTATAATCTGTCAAGAAACATAACAAGAGATACGCCTTTTTTATCCAGTCTAGCAAACTACCAGTAATTAATCCAGAATTAAACTGCTTTTTCGAAAGCGGAGCGTTGTGAAAAATACGCTATTTCTGTGTTCGTGACCCGAGGCAAGGCTACAGAACAATTCAATTTATAGAGTCGGGAGCTTCTGATTAATTTACTGCTACATTTTTTAAATTCTATGCTGTTTTTCACCTTCGACTTTTCAATATGCAAAACATTGTTTATGTAACATCAACATAATTATCTACTAAGCAGGTGCCTGATGAAAAACTGCAAAACTATATATCATTAGAAGTGTTTTTGAGGTTTAAGTTCAAGATCACTTGAGGAAAAATTATTTTTTTGGCTTTTCTTTAATTAATTATGGTACACAGGCGCCAGTGTTGAAACACCGAAATCCTCCATGGGTCTCGAATACCACTCTGACAGGCGTTGTAAGGCCGGATCAAGTACTCAACACAATAGTTCGTTAAGTTTATTTTGCTTTTGTCGAATTCCAATGCTTTATATGTAAAACGGATTTAAATGCGAATACATAGGTCGTCGTTCCTTCAACAGGTTTGTCTCCACTCTTTGGATGTCATCCGCTTTGAATGCAGATTATCGAAACGTTGTATATCTCCCGAGATGCAACAACATTCCTGAAACGATTTTATGTTTAGGAAATGCATGCGAATCGCGTAACGCCCATCATGTTGACATTTCGATGAAAAGAATTTGTTTTATTATGTAACGCAAGAATACTACTAAATGCGTTTTTGACCGTTGTTACACTTAAAATGGAAAGTGGCGATGAACGTCATTTAATTATATTTAATTAAATATGCAGTTTTCAAGTTTGAAAATTTACGCGTTGCAAAACTTTGTTGAATAATTAAATACTGCGTCTATTTGCATTATAAGGTCAGTTAAATAATCAACCCACATCTATATTCCCTTGGCATGTTTGCTCATTTTGATCAAGAATCTCAATTTGGGAGCAGTTCGAATTCCTGGTTATAATTAAAATCTGTCATTGAACACAATTAAGATTTTTACAGTTTTGTTCCACTTCTTGCATTAGTTTCAACACTTTTTAGCCTTCTATAATAAAGTACTCAAAATTATGTAACTGCCACAACATTATTGCTTTTATTAAAAGATTAAAGAATAATAAAAGCGAATTCAAATTGTTTGTGACAACAAAATTGAAAATCAATCATATGGGATTTTATGGCGCCGGTAGAGTTCAAGGACATGCTAAAACCAACCTCACCTATCCCAGATAATTATATCAAACCATATCAACATCCCACACGACAGTTGTGGTAAGAGCCAACCCAATGAAGACGGATTTTCCACCCATTGATGACTAGTATGGTTTTTAAAAAAAAATCACTAAGTCAAAATTTTGGTAAAAAAAAATTGTGTGCCTGTTTGCTCATATCTGAGAACAAACCACTACCTAATGTCTAAAGACATAATTCAGTGCTAATGATATTGATAGAAATTGATGTTGTGGGCAAAAATGAGCTTCTTGGTACAAAAGCTTTAATGAAAAAGGGTGTCTACATAGAAAAAAATTATTTTACAAAAAACACAAGCAATTGGTGATAAATTTTGTGTAATTTATTGAAATGAGCCCGGAGTTGCATATTCTAAATTCTTCTTTATCAACTTTAGTTTCAAAATTATTATTTCCTTAAGTCATTCATCAAAAAAGGTGCAACTGCCAAAAATAAAAAAACAAAGCTTTTTTTATACTTGACAAGTATAATTGACATGTTTACATATTTTTGACACCTACGGTATTTCATTTTTTCAAAGCATTTGTCAAAGTTTACCGCACGCCGTGCGGGAAAATAACATAAAAATTTCAAGTTTTTAGACCCCTCCAAATATGTTACTTTACGATAAATGAAGTTTTTTAATACTGCAGTCATTTATCCATTTAATATTAAAAAGTAAACACTTTTTTTCTTGATTCTGATCAACTTTCACCTTGTGGTGAAAATTTTTGTTCTTTATTTGTGCATTTTACAGTGTTCAGTTTTATTGAAGCACTCAGCTTCGTTTCGAGCTTCAACATTAAAAATTCAGGCTGTAAAATTATCCATAACGCACTTATTTTGTAAATAACTATAGGCTTTTAATTCTAAAAAAATGCTTTTCACAGAAGGTAAATTCCGAAAAACCGAAACATCAGAAACCCGAATAAGTACCTATAGGTACGACTTTTATATACCAGGTGAATAAAAAGTACGGAAGCAAACGTTTTTTGCTTAAACTATTTAATTTTTTGGAAAAACTAATTGAAGAATGATAAAGTACACTACCCCAAAAAATTTAAAAAACAAAAAATTTTTTTTAATTTTTTGGTAATATTTGAAGAGCTGTTACTCATCGAAAAATGGTTTTATCTAGATTAAAAAAAACATTTTGAAGCTTTAAGTTTCTAGTTTTGAGATCTTTTGTCAAATTTTTTTTGTGTTGCGGTTATCACGCAATTCTAAGTAATAGCGCGAGAAGAAAAATCAAAATTTTTTGTTTTTTTTTGATCCACGAACGTGGAGATTTTTTTTTAGTTAAGTCAATGCATAGGCCGGATAGCATGTTTTTTACCTTTAATATTCTTTTTTCATATTTTCTTTAAGTCAATTTGTCGCTGAGATACGAGTATGATGACCACATAGAGAATATAATGGTAGAGTCAAAAACTGGAATAAATGTCTTATAAGATCCTTTTATGATTTTATGGAACTAAAACTAATTCTCCATGTCAGTGGACCAAAAGGAAACATAAAAATTTAGAATTTTTTTCTTCAGTAGCACAGAAAAAATATTTGCTAAAAAATCTCAAAACTAGAAACTTAAAGTATCAAAATGGTTTTTTTGAAATCTAGATACGATCATTTTTTGATGAATTACAGCTTTTCAAAAACTACTAAAAAAGGAAATCTTTTTTTTCTACTTTATATTTAATATTTAACTTTATATTTAATTTAAAAAATATATATATAAATTGCAACTTTGACAAAAAAATCGCATAAGAAAACAAAATTTTATTTTCAAAATATGATCACATTTTTATATCACTTTAATAGAAATTAATTACTATTTTCTGGAGGCAAATGATTAAAAAAAAAACAGTTTGGTTCCATACTTTTTATTCATCCTGTATTTTTGTACAAATAATATTTCAGTTCAAATAAACTAAAAACATTTTGAACCCTCACAGGCAGTCCAGTTTTAATTAACTTTTTAGAATTGTAAAAGTTTGCAAATAATTTTAGATGTTCTTATAACTTTCTAAAAGCTATTTGGTCATTCGTGTCATTTTTTTAAAGCTTTTAGAAAGATTTGCCGGTGTAATAACAAAAAAAAAACGGAATTATTTGAGAAGAGTTTTTTCTAGATCAAAACAGAAACTTAAAAAGGACCAATAAAATAATTGTTATGTCTTTTAGGTTGTTAACACAATATAGTTTTTATAGCTTGATTTTTGTTTTTGTTTCTTTAGTCAAAATATATGACACTGTGTTTTTTTTTTAAAGAACCACATTCTGATCAATGAGAAAAATGTTGTGGTTTTATTAGAATATTACAAAAAATGTGCTAGTATAACTTTATTTTAGAAAAGCACGAATTTGACACTTTGCTTTAATATCTTTGTTTTGCAGATGATTTTCGGTACGAGGATGGCAACCGAGGGCCTGCCGCTGATGCGTCAGGAGCGCGGTGCCGACGACAGAGGCCTTTTGACAGGAGCCGACTTCCTCTCAGTCTTCATGAGTTCATCTCTTCACCAAGACTACCTTGAAACCACCACAAGCACAACCCCCGAACCGACAACTTGGCAATCAAACACCATCGACAGTTCTTACACTCGCGCAACTCGAAGCACCTCACTTTTGACATCGCCTCCTCTTGCTCAATCCACAGAAGAATCTAGTTTTTACGATACGACACTAAGTGCTCAATTACGTAAACTCGAACCGTCCAGTGACTCTAGTGGTGTAGTCGTTGCTGTGAGTGTGTCTTCGTCGGTAGGTAGGACACTAATCAATAAAGAAGCAACTGAAGAAACAACAACAACAGTTGAACCAGACCAAAATTTCGTTGCTTCAGAGGAACATCCTAGTATAGTAGCAGAAGCGAACAAAAGCGAATTTAGCGTTGAAGAAAGCGAACCCATTACTACCAACAGCGAGACGAGGGATTTTGTCCAAGGATATCCTGCAAGTGTGCAACCTTTACCAAACCCCCATTTAAGGCAAAACTGGGAGAAAAACAAGTTGCACCCAATTCATCAGACTGTCATCTACCACAACAATCCAAGAGACCCAAATCGGGCCAGATCGGTGTCCTACAGCACAGTCATCCAATCAGTGCCTCACCCTCAAGCTGACAAAGATTGGGAAAATGACAAACATGAACGCCACGAACGCCATTTTGAATCCTCCTTTGGCAACAATTTCCACAACGAGGGCGAAAAAGTGAAATTTAACGACACCAATGGTTTCACAACTGAACGCAATTGGGAAATTCAGGAAAAACCCTACACCCCACCACGTCTACCAACCGTCTACGGCAAGCCTGAGCAAAATTACGAAGTTGACGAATCTGCCAGTGTCATGACAAACGGCCGCATCCACGGCATTCAACCAAGTCCGACTCTTCCCTCGAAAGAAGAAGTCAAAGAAAGCAAGAAAACTGACGATAATCAGAAAGTCGGTTATGTGGTCGAAGGCCGGAATTACAGGAAATACAGAGTGGAAGAACGAACTTCTGATGGTTTTATCGTCGGGGAGTATGGGGTTGTCAGCCATGATGATGGGTCTTTACGTGGGGTTCGGTACACGGCTGATGGTACTATCAGTCCACGGTTAATTTATGACGCGCTGATGAAATTTTTGTCGTTGTGATCAAAACTCTTGCCTTCGTACTGATTTAATCTAGTTCCTCCCAATAAACTCGGTCTTATTTCATAGTTAAACGAGACTTGAGTGAAGTGAACTGTATTTTTAGCAAGGAATTGACATAAACGTGCTAATTATTACAAAGTTGTCAAGCTTTTTAATAATCGACTATTTGCTCATAACTATTTAATAATTAGTTTATTGACGACATGTTTTTATATTTAACTATAACGAAATTTGTAAATTAGGTAATAAAATCTTTGCGAAAAGTGTTTTTATATCATAAATTTATCATTCCTGTTCTCCCTGTATGTACCAAGTGTCAGTTTTAAACAGCAATAAAACATTCAAAGCATTGTTTAATTTATTGACAAGTCTTAGAAATGTTAAACTAGGAATGGTGGTTATAACTCACACCGATTCGCAAATGTTTTGTCAAAATTATTGGGGGCTCGCGGCAAAGCCGTTTGCCCCCCTGTGAAACTCACATTTATAACAATTACTCCACAATATGTAGGTTCAACCTATTTTATAATATTTTAGTGTGCTGTATACCTTGAAAATAGATTATAGATAGTAGGTAAGTATGATACTTATTTAGGAAAACTGCTTTAAAGATTTGTTTTTGTGATTAAATGACGCAATAGTGTTACAAATTTTTGAAAATATTCCTATTATTAAAACAGTCGCACATATTTTACGAAATATAATATTCTGAAGAAAATAGCAAGTAAATAATAGGGTAAGTCAGGGTGAGATGTAGGTATTAGAGTTTGAGAAATTTGCTGCAAAATTAATGAACTTTAGTTCATTTAAACTACAAATGTTTTGAAGATGGAGCCGTAGAAGAGCTCTAAGTTCCGAAGTTCATCTTTTCCGTTGGTCCATCTCTCCCGGCTTTACCCTATATCGATAAAATTTAAATTCGTCATATCTAGTAAATTAATTATAATTAACAATTAATGTTAAACCCATATAACAAGATGTAAAAGATAAGCATGCAAATGTTATTTTTATAGACTGTTTTGTTTTTGATTTAGAAATGTCACGTCTCAAATATTTTTGTATTAATAGTCAACAAGAATTTTAACAATTGGTCAAGCAAAAAATTACCTTTATTTTTGTCTTTTTGTTAACTAAACAAGGTTTAGAAAAAGTCATTTCGACATTCTAAACATTCTAAACACTTGATAATTTACTTTTAATCGGTTCGTTTTTATACAAGTAATTTCAGAATGCAATTTCTTAAAACTGTAGCTTTGATTGTTTCATTGGCGTCCTTGCAAGGTTGTTATCTGTGCACGAAATAGCCCCAGACTGGTTTTCACAACATTTTTATGTAATTTCACCTGTTACAGTTTATTTAACATTCAACTATAATAATTGCAAAAGTGCCAACGTAAAATGCTAAATTTATCAGCTTTTTACGATGTTATCTAACATTTTTACAGCAAGTTAATCAATAAATATAGTGTAAAATAAAGTATTCATACGTGGAATTTTTTTATCACGCATAAAGTTCGTGTAAAATAAAGTAAACTGAAAAAAAAGGATTTCCTTCGAGCCGGATTTGAACCAGCGACCTATGGATATCAGCTTTTTGATCCTCTACAGTCCACCGCTCTACCAACTGAGCTATCGAAGGTTGTATACTATCTTGTAAAACATGCAATAAAAGAGTGGACCGTATTAATTTATTTATTTTGCTCTAATCTTTAGCGGAAAAAATCAAATATTGTTTTCTAAAAACGTTATTAATTAATTTTACTTTATTAAATTATTTTTAATCGAGATATTTTAATTTAATTAATTAATAATGTTGCTAATAGTGTTTTAATTATTTATTTAATATAGCAATTATTTTGATATATTTTATACAGAATTATTTTACAAAAATTAATAATTGAATTCTGAATTTTTCTTTATTTAATAACTGTGATATGCAATATGTAAACAGTTGTGTAATGTTAGTTGCATACTATTTTTTTTATGAAGCTGGAGCTTTCAGAATTGAAAAAGTATTGAAATTGAAAATAATTGTTTAATAAAATAAACACATATTATAGAACAATGTTTTACTTTTAACAAAAAAACAAATACTCTTTACTTAACGTCATGTTTTTTAAGAAAAATGAGTGAATTCCACCTTATTAGCTTAGCTGAGCTATTCAAAAATTACTAAAAAACTACTTTTTTAAGATTAACACTTTTAACACTTTTCTCCTACATTTTTCTTTCAGTTTTCGACGGCAAAAAAGTTTTAATAGAACAAATACAAAGAAAACATAAGTAACTGAATTAAACCATGAAAACAAGATGTCAACACGAAAGCACTATCAATCCATTTGACGCAGGTCACAGCAAATACCTTCAACAAAACGCATTTTCTTTTTCTTCCATTGTTACATCACAAACAGATTCCCAATCTTTCAAGTTATCAGACACGATCTCCAGCTGAAGAGTTGACAATACGACGTACAAGTTTTTTTTTCAGATACTTATCAGCACAAAAGACATATTCCTTCGAAGTTAACTCATCTGACTGGTCCAAAAAAACAATCCTAATTCAATCGGCCAACACTTTCAAGCATAATGCGTAATTGGAGCATGGCGACGCCCTCATACGAATGACAACAATACGTGGCTTAAGTTACACGAGGTTCAATTTATCGTCCCCCTTTATAAACCGATTGCTCTTTTAATGTTTTCAATTATTTCTTGCTTCCTCACACGGCACATATTTTCATAAAGCTAAGCATAAGACGATAAATGATCAGTGTTTA
This sequence comes from Tribolium madens, assembly GCF_015345945.1. Taxonomy (NCBI): domain Eukaryota; kingdom Metazoa; phylum Arthropoda; class Insecta; order Coleoptera; family Tenebrionidae; genus Tribolium; species Tribolium madens. The sequence continues at coordinate 11,939,328 of NW_025401006.1, forward strand.
ATCAATATTTGCGCAGTAGAAATAAGAAATGATAAAAAAGCACGCACAGTATTTTATTGTATTTGTTTAACACAAAAACTGCACAGTGCCTAACTCCAAGAGCATTATTTATCCGCAAACGTCACAAAAAAGATCACTTTTATGACTAAATGGAGTAAAAACTCTATTTTTACGCCTAAGCGTTTTTACTTTTACCATGACATTTATCAGTGTTGTCTCTAAATTCTTGTTTCTTTTCCTGTTTTAGCAATTTCTGGAGAGAAAAAACGTAAGGTTTTTTTTCTTCTAAAAATTTTACAGATTTATTTAAGCCTAAAATAAGTTTTGTTCAAACTCATTAAAATAGAACATAAAATCGTTTTGGATTTGGATATAATTTTTAATTTTTTATCACTATTTTCGAAAAATTAAACATACATAACTATTTTGATATCAATGGCTTTTAACTTAAATGATTTTACCTGAAAACGTGACAAAAGTGATCATTCTTATGACTAAATGTCACAAGTAAAAGTTATATCTTTCAGTCATAGAGTAAAAATTGTACTTTTGCGCCTTAAGCGTTTTTACTTTTACCATGAGATTATTTACGTTTATCAATGTTTTTTTTTATTGTTTCAGCAATTTATATTAGAGAAAAACTGTATTTTAGTACTTGTGACAAAAATAACTATTTTGATACCAATGGCTTTTAACTTAAATGATTTTATCTGCAAACGTCACAAAAGTGATCATTCTTATGACTAAATGTCACAAATAAAAGTTTTATATTTCAATCATGGAGTAAAAATTGTACTTTTGCGCCTAAGCGTTTTTACTTTTACCATGAGATTGTTAACATTTATCAATGTTTTTTTACTGTTTCAGCAATTTATATTAGAGAGGTACATTGTAGATCATCATCATTCGACATTTTGCACTACCAACTGCACTAGGGAAATTAAATAACACTTTTGAAAACCTCAACACAAATTCCAATACTGATGCGTGATGTTTGTTTATAAGCGTTGTTATGATTTCATTACTTGCAAAGCGTTCTGATTATTTTGTTCATCTACTTGCAAATTATAGTGTTGTTCTTTACTCTCAATCTGAATACGTTTGCGAATAAAATAGTATACCAAGTGAATAAAAAGTATGGAACCTAACATTTTTTGCTTACACTATTTATTTTTTGAAAAAACTAATTGATGATAAAGTACTATAAAAATGTGATAATTTATCAAGAATAAAATTTTTCGAAATTTCCTTTTGTTTTTGAGTTCTACAAAAAAAATATTTTTTTTAAATGGCGACCCACTATAACATCATTTTTCTCATAAAAGCTATCCTCTAAGGATTACAACTAACCGCTTTATAATTAATTTTTTTTTTTAAATTTTTACACATAAATTGCAAATTTTGACAAAAAAAATCGCATAACTCAAAAACAAAACAAAATCTCGTTCTGAAAATACGATCACATTTTTTATATTACTTTAATTTATATTAATTATTATTTGATGGAGGATAATGATTAAAAATAAAACCGCTTGGTTCCATACTTTATATTCATCCTGATGTTATTCGAAGTAAAAGTGAGCTTCGTCACAAAAACTATCATTTTTACTCCTAAGAACGTAATATACTATTAAGTATTATTGTATTCTGATTATTTTGTTCATCTACTTGGTAATTATAGTGTTGCTCAATCTGAATACGTTTGCGAATAAAATAGTATGTAATTCGAAGTAAAAGTGAGATTCGTCACAAAAACTATCATTTTTACTCGTAAGAACATAATATACTATTAGGTATTACTGTATTCTGGACATTTATTGTTTCACTGAGCAATTGATCATTTTACTGAGCGTTTATTACTTTTACTGAACATTTACTGTTTTTACTGAACAAAAATACTTGACGTTTAAGTCCAATACGTGCTTTTTATAAACGTCGTGATGTTATCTTGAAAAATAGTTTTTGGAATAAGACGAAAAATCAGCCAGAGTTGACAACAAAAGGCACAATAGTGAATGAAGATGTAAAACTACACCGATGGCGAGTATCGTCTTACTTTTAGTTTGAATAATAGACAAGAGCCGAAAAGCGGGTAGTATGTCCTGTCAGGCAAACAATATGACTTAAAACTCAAGTCAAAATTAAAAATAAGAAACCAAAAAGACGTTAATTAATTCACGTAGTCAATAAGGGTGAACATGTCACCCCAGTGTCCCGTGAGATAACTTTAGTGCAGACAACAGACACGCCATTATAAAAGTTCAAAGTGCAAAGATGCTGGTAGTCAAGATGTTATCACCTTTTGTTCATGTAGCTTTCAGTAAAGTAAATGTATTACCTGTACGGAATTTTTATATAAGAAATGACAGCAATTCGTAAATTGTGCTAAACACTTGAAATTGAATAAGTCGAATTGTTGTTTCCTCAAGTGAAAAATGGGACACATTCCACGTCCGTCACAAATGCGAGTAAATATTTCCATTCATGGGTTCATCAAAAAGACTTATTGTGGGCGATTTGTCATTTTTATGTCAAACAAATTGTTCCATTTAAGGTAAGGCAAAGGCTGTACCTGAGAGTTATTCAGGTGCTTCCGACCAAAGCGCAACCCTAATTATTTTCACATTACCAAGACGAAAAATTGCTTGACACTACTAATAATTTATTTATAAAGTGAAATACTTGTTATGTCTTGTAGGTGATTTAAAATTTAGACTTGTTTTATTTTAGTACACTATTTTTAATTATAGGTAATCGTATAAGTTGTTTGTTTATAAATAAACAATAAAAAAATATGTTTTATGTTTTTTAACTACCCCAACTCATAAGTCGGTATTTATTTTTGAAACAGTTATTAGGGTAAACCGAAAAAGATAGACTTTGGAACATCGGAATACAGGGTGATTCTTGTAGAGCCTACAATGAAAACTTTTCAATTTCTAATAGGTATAGCCACCACTTTGAAATTCTTGATTCAACTAAATGATTTTCAAAATCGCCAAATTGCTGAAACTACAAGAAATTGATGTCAACTTTGAAAGTCCTTATCTGTCAAAGTTTTTGACGTATGTCAATTTTTGGTCGTAATTTTTATTTGCGAGGCTTCTTGAATCATTTGCGATAAGTGAATATTTTTTCATTTATATGAAAAATATCATATTTTTGCATTTGATAGTTAAAGAATCTAAAGTAATTCAAAATTGTCAACTGTCAAATTTCAAATGAAAATGGTGATTTATAAACTGCTTTAACATCTATCTCTTTTTGTTTTTAAGCAGTATAAAAGTTGAGATAAGTAAAAACGAATATTCTTTCGAGAAAAAAGGTTCAAATCCTCTTGAAAAAAATGAGTTATACTGCTTTTTAAACTACCTTAGAACTTTTTTCACACCTTCGGTTATCTAATGCAAAAAAAAATATTTAATTATTGCAAATAATTTAAAAGTTGTGATTTTTTTAATAAATACCTGCAAATAAAAATTTCGCCAAAAAATGTTAAGAAGACGGATTCAAAAGTAAGTGCAATTTAAATTAGTGGTTTCTACTTAAAACTTTAAAGTTAGAGTCAATTTCTCATAGTTTCGAAAGTTCAGTCATTTTGCAAATAATTTATTTGAATCAAGAATAGTCAATTTTGATCGCGTACATAATTTTAAAGCCGTAGTTACATTAAAAGTTAAAAAGTTTTTATTGTAAACCCTACAAAAATCAGCCTGTATACTATTATTTTTTATGTATTAAAAAAAAATGTTTTTTAGTTTTGTTACTTTGAAAGTTGTGTTAATGTTTATGCTAAAAAAAAAAATGTAGTTTGAATTGAAATAAAAATTAATTTTACTGCAAAATGTGGTCCATCTCTCCCAGACTTACCCTACAAAAAATTGTAAAAAATCTAGTCCCAACCATTCTCTAATTTTTCTGAATATTTGAGATAAAAATTTCAACACTGTTTAGGAGTTTAGTAAATAATTTTTCACTGCTTGCTAAATAATAATAATGAAAATTATAATTTATTTTTTAAAAAACAAAAAACATTTAAGAAAAATAAAAAAATATTAATTAATTAATATTTATTAGGAGTATAAAAAACAGTAGAAAAATTCTCAAAAAATTTACATGCAATAAAAAAAAACAAATTTTAATGGCAAAAGCTGATTTTTATGTTACTACTAGTTTTTGATATAAAGTTAAAACACAAGGTGTCTAAACTCGCGCCCCAAAGAAAAATTTTATGTAAGATAAGATACCACAAACATGAAAAGAATATTTAAAAAATTCTATCTGTCAAAAATTTTTGACGTTTGACAATTTTGTTTGTGAGTTCTACAACATTTTTAATTTTTTTTAATGGTAACCCACTTTAAAACTATTTTTCTCGTAAAGGATCTAAGGATTACAATTATCTACTAAATTTAATAATTATTTTTTACATAGATTGCAATTTGAACAAAAAAATCGCATAACTCAATTTTTTTGTCTTTTATTTTTGACATTTGACATTTTTTTATGTTTATTTAATAATACTTATAATCTTGTTTTTTATAATTATTTAGTAAAGGTACAAAAATTTTACCAATAAAAGCCCCAAATAACATTAAACAGAGTTACAATTTAGGATACAGCTTTTTTGTTTCCTCTTCTAATAGTCTGTAGCAAAACAACTTGAAAAATTAGTTTTTTAACAGAAATAAATAGAGTCAAAATGCAAAATTTAAACTGTAATAACTTCAAAATTTTTATAGATAGAACACTTACCCTGTACGCCAAATTGTTCTAAATAAGAATAGAAACATCTTTGATGTTGTGTTTATTGCGTGTGGGTATATTGCTAGTAGGTATTTTAGATAAATTATTAAATAACGATTAATAAATAAATTATGCTTATTTGCACCAATATGAACAAAAAAATTTTTTCAAGTGAACAACTTGATGTTCAGCAATCCTGAAAGAGTCCTGGTTTGTCTCCCACCAGAATGGCCGTTCCGGATGTGATGTCAAAGCGTTGAAGTTTGTTCTCCTCACCTGTGCTCCTCACAATTTCTATTCATCGAACTAAAAGCTCTCGTGCTTTTGTTCTTCTTTACAGAGTTCAACGGTTATGTCCTCATGGGCGTTCTCCACCTGATAGTCCCATCCGATTACCTTTTTACTCCAGACAAGTCTTTTAACTTTCCATGTGAAGTTTATTACATGCTACACGATACTTGATTCAACCGAAAGTTTTTGCCATTGTCAAATAAGCACCTTCCAAGGAAAAAGTCGTTGAATTTCAGGTTTGTGTCGTGTTACCTCGTTTCCGGATCAAGAATTCTCATCACTAGAGTTGAAAAGATAATTTAAAACATATTCCGGTTAACTTCTCAATTAATCCAGGGGTAGAGGTAAAGTCATCGAGTTGGTAAAGAACTGAATTCGAGGCACACCTGGATTGAGGATGCGCGATTACTTCGAACTACATTTCTAAAGAATTGACCTAACTCTAGTTATCCTCATTAGTTGGTTGGACGGGCCGGGACAAAGGGAGGATGGCGGCCCTTGCAAGGGATGCAGGGATAATTTCGCTTCAATGATGCACATATGCTTATTGCACCACCAGGGGTGCACAAACCAGAAAAATACTCCACTCATTTTCTCAACAAAACCAAATTTCGCACCCAATAAATCCAAACATGTGTTTTTTTGCACGAAATATTTCCTCAAAACACTTAATTGTGCCAAAAACTTGATTAATAGAAATTTGTAAAGAGCAGTTTTTGTGTTCGCGATTTTGACACCCCTGTCCCAGAGTCGGCAAAATGGCCGCCGAACGTCGGCTCGTTGTTAAAATGCTTCTGCCTTTGTGACTAAATACCGGATTATTTTTGTAAAAGTCCCTACCTAGCACCTAAAATCCGGTGAACAAAAGATTTAAAATGTGTCAAGATTACAAACTTAAACTTTGTTCATCATGTAATTACCTCAACTTTATCAATTAAGTCACGAGGGTATCATGCTCTTGTTTAATGAATGCGGTTTGTACTGGTTGGGTTTTATTTTTATTCAAGTTGAGTTATTTTTTGCCTTTGAATAATCTGATTGTGGGCGCTTTTGTGAGAGACATCAACGCTATGTCAAGAAGCAAAACCCTCTTACGCATTTAATCGTACATCTTGAGTTTTACTAAATCAAAGAACTTTTTCATGCTGAATGGCGGACAGTAGAAAGGTTATGATTATTTTTAAAAATCTTTAGAGAGCATTCCACATTCCCACGATATCACTCAATCATTTCTAGTTTATAAGATTTTATCTCTAAATACTTGAGGAAGCTTACCTACAACATGAAACATCTTGTTTGCAAATATTTTATTTTAGTGCACAAAATTGATTAAATTAATTTTAAAAGCAATTTTAAAAGATTAAAAGCATTGGCTTATGACATGACTCATTTTTTTATTTTCTTAAGTTTTATTGTATGGAGATTCCAAAAAATACATTTAGTGGACCTCAAATAAAAATTTTGATAAAGTTTACTTCTTAAGTTTTTTTGCAATGAGAAATCTTTAGCAAAAATTAAAGAAAATGCTTTAGCAAAAATACCGTAGTTCAAAACAAAATTTTGAGTTTTTATTTTTTTTATTTTGTACTGAAAAAAATATTGTAACTTGTTGATAGCCTAAGCAACAATATACAGGGTTTTCAGTTTTTATTGTAACAAATTTGAACGGGTAATAGAATATTCAATTTTAAGGCAAAAATTTTCTATAATCATGTATCAAAAAATCAATGTAAAAGAGGTAAACTTTTTGAAAAGGAAAAGAGGTGTGTGTTTAAATAGAATTTTTAAAAATCATTATAGATAAAATTACAAAATTTGGTACAGCTCATAACTTTTAGACACCAAATTCATAGATCAAATGTCGAAATTTTTAATCAGAGGTGTCCTAAACTGGGGGGTGTAGAGTAAAAACTACTTTAATTATTTTGCCTTTTTCGTTACATGTTTATAAAAAACTTTTGTTCTAAAATTTCATTTTATCACTTGCTCTAAATTTGAATATTAAAATGAAACACTTTATACATTAATTCAAAATTTTTCTTGTGTGTGTAACATTTAGTTGTAAAGAAACCAATTTGTTTACTGTCTTTCTTAAAAATTCAATTTCAATTTTTTTCTTCCCGGCTTCATTTTGAGTACGGAAAGTAAGCTATTACGACATCAGAGCCGATAAGAGTAATCAAGCGACAAACACTCTTCAGATTGTTATTTCTGACACGATAAAACGTTAACACAATTTTTTTATGTTTTTTTTAATAGTATTAAACATTTCATTTGTACTGTGGGTACTATAATATTTAACTTATCAGACTTACAACGTAAATTACCTTTTTATTACTATCATTTATTATTCCACAAGTAGATCTGTAGATCAAAACATATTTAAAACTTTTGTTAGAACACAAAAAATAAAACAAATAAAAAATTAGCTTTTTAATTTGCAATTTCAAGTTTTGAGTTCAATAAAATGCAATATAAATAGTGTCAAAAAAATTAAAAACAAGAACTGTTTTGCCAATTTTATTGTTATTTTATGTTTTGTTTTACTGAGCGAATAGAATATTATGTTATTAGGAGTAAAAGTGATAGTTTATGTGGCGAAACTTAGGCAAATAATTCAGTTGAGCCACATAAACTCACTTTTATTCCGAATAACATATAGTATTTTATTATATTAAAAGTCAAGAGTCACAATATAATTAGCAGGTAAATATACAAAACAATCAAAACGCTTTGCAAGTAATAAAATCATAAAAACCATTATAAACAAACATTTGTTTATAAATTTGTTTTGACATTTTTTTAAAGTTTTATTAATTTAACTAGGGCAGTTAGTAGTGCAAAAAGTTGAATGCTGATGATATACAATGTAGATCTCTATAAATAGCTGAAGCAACAAGAAAAACATTGATAAATGTTAATAATCTCATGGTGAAAGTAAAAACGCTTAGGCGCAAAAGTACAATTTTTTCTCCATGGCTGAAAGATAAAATTTTGACATTTAGTCATACAAATGTTTACTTTTGTGACGTTTGCGAATAAAATCATTTAAGTTAAAAATCATTAGTATCAAAATAGTTATTTTTGTCACAAGTACTGAGATACAGTTTTTGCGCACTATCAGAAGATGATTCTGCAATTTTTTTAAGCTTTCATAAAACCGCATTTACTATGTGTGATTTTATGTTCTATTTTAACAAGTTTGAAAAAAATTTGTTTTAGAAAGCTAAATAAATCGCAGAAATTTTTAGAAGCCTGTATTAAAAGACAAAAAGCGTTTTGTTTTTGTATAAATTTTTACTATTTAGAACCACCGTTTAATTTTTTTGTGCAAATTGACTAAAATTAGTTTCAAATATTCAAAAACAAAACTAAAATCAACTTACAAGATACTTGAAATTAAAAGCTAATTTCCTGTTTGGGTGATTTCACAGAAAAGCTCAGTATTTCGGTCGGTTTAATTGCTCCGTTATTCACAATTTCAGGTAAGTGCTAATAGGATTATCTTCGGAAACAAAGTTTACAGGAAATTTGAATAAGTTGCTCCGGAGAGATTTGACCTGGAAAGGGTCACTTTATTACCGACAAAAATTCCGCCAGGAGCTTGAGGATCGACCCCCCGTCGGCAATCCCGTACTCTAATCCATTGAAAAATTTGTAAATTTCTCAATCACACTTCTTGGAGAAACTCATTTCCTCAATAAAACTCATGACCAACAAGTTGATTTTGGTTGTCAGCATCGCCGGCTGCAACCACTGACAATGACCACGCTTCACAATGTGGAAGATTAGCCGCTGGCTCAAAAGCTCTTTGTTCATCAGCAAATGTCCCCCAACGGCCGCAAACAAGCCATTAGATAATTGATACGTGATTTTTATCACGCAGTATTATCTATTTTCCCGATTGCAAATAAGAAGAGGGGTTGAAAAATCGCTAATCATTTTTTACTAGCCGATGTGTCATCATCTCACATTCCCACGGATAAGAGAAACAAATGACGCTATGATATAGCAGAGCATCCCTGATTAGTAACAGGTAACATATGTGATGGCACCCCGTGAGAGTAGTTAGCATATTGTCATTTGGGGGATGATAGCAACACTCCCAATTTAATGATGCGTGGGAATGTGGACAAAAATAAGCAATTTTTAGCACAATTTGAGTTAAAAATAATTATTTGTTATCAGTAAGGCTCGGATTATATGCAAAATGCATTAAGAGGTATATCAACAAAATTATAAGTTTTCTATGCATATCTAATGTTTTTTGATTAAAATAAACAAATTAAAAAGGCATATTTTTTTGCATATTTTGGCAACTTCGTGCATATTTTATTAAATATTGCATATTTGTGCATATTTTCTTCAAATCACAAATTTCTGATTAAAAATTTCAGTTCAAGTTAAGTCAGTTTAAGAAAAAAGATCAGATTACAAAATATGTTAAAGAGAAAACAACCGGTAATTCGTAAGCCGGACTGAAAAAATTAGTATCCTGTTGAGTGTTTTCTTTTTGAATTCGTTTTATACAGGGTAAATATAAAGTATGAAACAAAGCGTTTTTTTTTAAATCATTTGCCTCTAAAAAATAATACTTGATATAAATTAAAGTAATATAAAAATGTGATCTTATTTTGAAAAAAAAAATTGTTTTGTTTTTGAGTTACGCATTTTTTTTGTCAAAATTGCAATATAGTAAGTAAAAAAATACTAAAAAAATATGAATATAAACTAGATAGTTGTAATTTTTAGATCATAACCTTAACGAAAAAAATCTTTTTTAGTGGGTTGTGATTTAAAAAAATATATTTTTGTAGAACAAACGAAGATTTTGAAAAAAATATTTTTGATAGAACATCATATTTTTATAGTACTTTATCATTATAGACCTAGTATAGTAAATACTACTAGTATAGTAAATACTATCTCCATGTTTATCATTCATTAATTGGTTCTTCCAAAAAATAAATAGTTTAAGCAAAAAACGTTTGGTTTCATACGTTTTATTTACTTTTTATTTTTTATGGCTATAATCTTACCATTCGGATAAGTAGTTGGCTGCAAGTGAATTTTAGCGAAATATTTTAAGTGATATTATCTGAAAAGAAGAGATTTCTTAGAAAAGGTTAATTACAAGGTTATTAAAATGGATTGTCTGAGGCAAAACTAATTTATTTATTCTCTTGTCGATAGTACAAAGTCGAGAATAAGAATTTATCCCAACTTTGATTTTTTATTGTTAAAAGTTTTACGTATTAATGCATATTTGGCATATATTGGAGCAAATTTCTAAATATCCTGTGCATATTTTTGTGAAAATACGTGCATATACCAGGTGAATAAAAAGTATGGAACCAAACATTTCTTACTTAAACTATTTATTTTTTGAAAAAACTAATTGAAGAATGATAAAGTACTATAAAAATGTGATAATTTAACAAAAATATTTTTTTTTTAATTTATGAGTTTTACAAAAAAAAATATTTTTTTAAATGGCAACCAACTATAAAATCATTTTTCTCATAAAAGCTATACTCTAAGTATCACAACTATCCGCTTTATATTTAATTTTTTCAAAAAAATTTTTACACTAAATTGCAAATTTTGACAAAAACAAAACAAAATTTCGATCTGAAAATACTATCACATTTTTTATATTACTTTAATTTATATTAATTATTATTTGCTGGAGGCAAATGATTAAAAATAAAACCGCTTGGTTCCATACTTTATATTCACTCTGTATATGCCCATTTTACGAATTTTTCGTGCATATAATCCGAGCCTTAGTTATCAGTTATCGATTTGGTGAAATTGCAATTGTCATTGAAAATAAATCTGGTGCTAACAAGTGAGGAAGTACACAGGTACCACTTCCGGTACTCTGGACCACATGGCACCCTCACAGCACGCAATTCAAGTCCCACGCATCCCACATAAAACGAGTCCAGGTGTACGTAATAATTCCCGGATTATTTGTTTCTGTCAATTAGGCCGAAATCGATTTTTTTCAATTTAGGACTCTCGACATGTGAAAAAAAACTTAAGCTTGTCGTATCGCTGAAAGTTTACTCTTCATATTTGGCGAGTAATTTAATCATCTGGTTGATTTAGTTCAAGGGGTGCAATGAAAACGCGAACGGAATTCAGTTATTAATATTCAGAACATCATATTGGACCCCTAATATACTCCGCACATGTTATTGCTCTTTATTAAAAATATTTCAGTATTGACGTTACTCACCTTTTATTGGGGCTTCATGTTTATGAAAAATTTTTCTCAAATCGGTTATTCTAGTTGTGGTATTTTAAAACATAATGGCAAAGCTTAAAACTGCTGATACCACTTCCTTATCTGATTATTTAATTATCACACTGAGAAGAATTTTAGTTGATCCTTCTTGCTGTGACGGGAATATCCTGTGTTTGTCAATATTTCGATAAATGATAAGTTTTTGGGAGTGATTTTAGATATGATGAAATAATAATTTTCGTTCTGTTTATTGATAATAGAACAAAGTCAAGATTCTAGATAAGCTAGAAAGAAACTAGAGTGCAGTAGGATGACTTTGTATTTTGTCTGAGAATGTTGGAGATGGCTATCCTCAAAAACTATCACCAAACTAGTAAGTTTTTTTGTGCCTTTAATATTTTTTGATGTTTTGTTATTATTTATTTGCTTGCCTTAAGTCCAGACTGCTTTTACACCATTGCTATTTAATTTGGTCTTTAGATAAGACTTTTCTGTTTGTATATCGAATGACTGGGCAAAAATTTGCGATACAGTTTATAACGCAATAAATTTTTTTGTCTAGAATTAAGGTTCTCCTACTTTAGATTAAATTACTCATTGATCAAACACGAGATACCTATCTGGAAATTTCAATAATTTCCTCAATGTAAATTTCACTTTCCAACTTTGCTTTTACCTTCTCGACTGTAGTAAGTTAGTGCTTGCCCCCGCCTCTTCATAGTAAGGGTCGGGTGGTTGCCGGAAGAGGGTAGGGCTTAGGCATCCCTTGCTTGGGTAGGGACACTCTCGACCAATCCGAGTCACCTAAGCGCTGTTCCCAAGTCAAAAAGGGATTCATTCATGTCGGTAAATCATCCAAAGGGTGAGCAAAAGCTTTTAAAAGTTTCGGAGTTATCTGTTCGCAACGTCAGATCATTCAAGTCGGTTGTTGTAATTTTTTCGGATTTGTTTCGGGGGTGCTCAGTTGTGACATGAGTGAAATGCAAAGTGTTGAAGGTGCAATGGTGCATCATCTTGAGCCGCATCGTATGCAGATAAAGCCACAATCGCCGTCCTCGTCCAGTAAGTGGAATACAAACAAAACTCTTGTATTTTTTATTTTAGTGCGAAAATCCAGCTACCAAAAAAAATTTAGACAAACCAACACAAAAATTAATTAATTTTTTCTATTGTTTATTATTTTGTTTTACTTCTTTTGTAAACTTAAAAAAATATCCGTAAATGCTTTCTACAGGAGAAATATTTTGTTATTATTTAGTACAACAAAATTTTTTAGAGATTCGGTAAATATTAAACACATTAAACCATAAAAAAGTAAATATTAGTATTTACATATTAAAAATAATTCTTATGCTCCAAATAAATCATTTAATTGTATTGAGTCACAGCCTAAATTTTAATTAAAACTCTAGAACGAAATAATATGATTGTGATTGTTTTATTGATTAAAAATCGTTGGTTCTAAAAAAAGATAAATAGTAGTTTTATGTCTACTTAATTTCTGTTTTCTATAAAATTTCAATAGCTAACAGGGTAAATCCGGGAGAGATGAACCAGAGGGAGAGAGGGACATTGGAACTTAGAACTCTTCTAGAGCTCCACCTAATCTTACAGTCGGTTAATTGTAATCAAACGTCAGATTGACTGATCACGTGACCAAATTGAACCAACCAAATGCTCAGATTCGAGGGTTAATCGCGCATTATCTTTTAACAACGAATTAATTTTTAAACTTGTTTTCTATAAACTTACCCTTAATTTTTTAAGTCAAATGTACAAAAATTTTAAAAGAATGTCAGAATTTCTTTTCATGTTTTCTATCACGTTCATATAAGAGATGGTACAACTCTTTTGAATCACCGTGTATATCCTTCTTCTTGTTGGATCATTTTGTTATGGGAATGATAAACACAAATACAATTTCACTGGACACACTAAAACTTTTATTTATTTAAAACACAACGCGTTTCAACCACAAAGTGGTCATCCTCAGGTGAGAATAAAAGTTTGGTTTGTCGGGTTAAATTGTGTTTATCAACGTGTATATATTTTTTATTTTAATTTATTTAATTTTTTATTAATTCATTTTGCAGAATATGTTTTTAATTTTGTTACTTTTATAAATCGTCATATAAAAGTTTATACCAAAAGAAAAAGAAGTTTACAGTTGGTTTTCAAAAATGTGGTCCATCTTTCCCAGACTTGCCATAAGTTGCTATTTCCGGAAAAATATTCCGGAAAAATAAAATTAAAAATGAAAAATTTGTGTTTGTGATCATCACCGTGTATATATTTTTTATCTACATATTTAAAAAATGTTTTTTAATTTTATCATTTTTATAAATCGGCTTATAAAAGTTTATGCTACGAGAAAAAACTTTCGTTCACAATTTTAAGGCCAGTTTTATAATTGAATTAAACATACTTTAAAGTAAAGGCAATAGATTTTTAAAAATGTGTTCATTTTTCTCGAACGTTAGGTTGTCTTCAGGCTTAAAATTGACGTAAATCGATTGGAAATAGCACAAATTGCTTTATTTCAGCCCAAAATTGGGATTGAAACAATTATTTTTATAAAATACATTAATTTCGAATTAATTCTGTATTAAAATCGAGAAAAATTGAATTAAAGATAGCTTAAATTGCTTTATTTTTGTAGAAAACTCTCATTCAAGACAGTATTTGGTTGAAATACTTTGATTCAGGTTGATTCCCGGCTTCAAATTGAGCCAAATCTATTGGAAATAGCACAAATTGCTTCATTTCAGCCTAAAATTGGCATTGAAAAAAATTATTTTTATAAAATACATTAATTTAGAATGAAATCGGTATTAAAATCGAGCAAATTAGATTGAAAATAGCTCAAATTATTTTAGAAGAAAACTCTTTTTCGAGTCATTATTTTGTTGAAACACTCTGATTCAGCTTAATTTTTGGCTTAAATCGATTGAAAATAGCACAAATTGCTTTATTTTAATTTACCATGAGTTGCTATTTTCCGAAAAATAAAATAAGAAATAAAAAATTCAACGTATTTTTTCATTTTTGTTTACATTCATGATTTAATAAAAGCAATTTAATAGAGATAAAAACTATAATATTTAGTCTAGTTGTTTAAACAAGTTTGTCTTAAGAATAAAAATACGAAATGTGTATTTTAATGTGGAGACAATTTAACATTTATATACAAACATGAGCTAATTTTCAACTGTAGAAAGCTTCTTTTTTTATTTTTTTTTAAATCTGTAGCTTAAAAAAACTACAAAATGTTTATAAATAAAAAAATATAAATTGAGAAATGATAAAATAAGTGAAAGAGATGCAGATTGCGCTTATTAGTATCACAAAAATAAATTCTAGAAACAGTTATGCTGACAAAATACAACATTTTTAAGAAAAGTAAAAATAGTTTTGTTTTTTAAGCAATATTTTACAATGCTTTTCCTTAAATACATCATAAACGAACCTAACATTTTTTTTAAAGTTTTTATTTTGTTTACAGTTTTTTTTATTTTTTTCCAATTTTGCATGTTTTCTCATAACTATTATTATTATTTATAGATCTGCATCTATGTATGTGTTTCAATATACTTAAGTATAAAAAAAATCAAAATGTAAATCAATAACGTGCAAGAAATGTTTATTATTGTTTTATTTTTTAATTTACATAATAATAGTAGAAAAAAGTCTTCGATAGGTGCAGGAATAAAGACCGCCCGATAAGTTGATAATCAAAGTGCACGTTTCCATTTCACCCTCATCCCCAAATTATAGTTTATTATGCGGCACAGGAAACTGTTCATTTTACTCACCGCTTTTCCTTCCGGTACCTGACACCCAACCCCACACTAAAGAGCACTTCCATTTCGCCTAATTACAATTTAGAATTTCCTATTTGTTACAGGTCGAATTTTGGACATACCCTGCAAGGTATGCGGCGACTTTTCCTCCGGAAAACACTACAACATCTTCGCCTGTGACGGCTGTGCCGGCTTTTTCAAACGTTCAATCCGCCGAAACCGCCAATACGTCTGCAAAGCCAAAGACGAAGGCTCGTGCATCATCGACAAAACGCACCGAAACCAGTGCAGAGCTTGCCGGTTGAGGAAATGCCAGAACGTTGGAATGAACAAAGATGGTAAGTCATTAGGTTAATGAAATGAAAAACTATAGGCAAATATCTATTCTCTCATCAATCCTCGAGGTGGTGCTCACAAAACAGCTCGTTATCTTTTTTGAAAAATACCGCATATTAACACCTCAACAATTCGGATTCCGGAAAGGAAAATGTCTAGACATTTTTACGTCATATTTATCAGAGCGCTCTCAATATGTCGCGATAAATGGTCAGGTTAGTCACGAGGGTAAAATTATTAGAGGAGTTCTACAGGGCTCGATACTCGGTTCCATTTTGTTTCTTGTCTACATAAACAATCTACCAAATCATATGTCAACAAAAAAAAACTTACAGTGATGTATGCAGATGATGCCTCGTTTTGCGTTAATGTGGACAAGAGCCAAAATGAGGAACCAATAATTAAAGAGATAGTAGAACGAACAGGACATTGGTTTGCAGCAAATAAATTAGTATTAAACAAAGAGAAAACTGAAATAAAAAAAATCCACAATTTTAACACCGAAACAGATGATACTAAAGTAAAATTTTTAGGAGTATATCTAGATAATAAACTCTCCTGGAACGGGCATATTGAAAAAAATTGTAATAAATTGGCCTCTGCTATCTACGCAATACGAAAAATTAAATCTGCAATAAACGAAAAAGCTGCCCTGACAACTTATTATGCTCTATTCCATAGTATTTTAAATTATGGAAATATAATATGGAGGAAGCAGCATGTACAGGGTGCTGCATTTTGGATGTCCGAATAGGGAATCTCCGAAACTAAGAGAGGTTTAGTCAAAAACGAGTGATACATTCTGGGGCTCATTTTTTGAGAAAATAATATTGGTTAAAACCGCATCCCTCTATCGTCTCTTGTTTTGGACTTACAGACAAAAGTTGACATTTTGGCGAAATCTAAAAAAATTCATATCTTCCTTATTATAGAAGATACGGATTTGAAATAAAGACATTATACAGGCATTTTTTTACGAAGAATTTAATAATGTAGTTAACAATTTTTTTCAGTTATTAGTAGAGCCGTAATAAGATAAACTTGTATTTTTTCAAATGGAAATCATAGGCGGCTATGGCAATTTTGAAAAGCTTATTTTTTTCTGATCTAAAAAATATATATTTGTAACAAAATATTTTTTTATAACTATACTTAAAAAGTGAAATACATATTTTGTGTGATAATAGTTGGACATGGAAAAACTATTTCACTCCAAATACGTAAATAATAATCAATAAGAGTTTTGTGAACTGTAAAATAGATGAAAAAATAGATAAAATTCTAAAAATTTAAAAAATACGATACGGTAGAAGTATTGAACAAATATGCGAGCGCCTTAGAACAAAATTATTACATATTTTTAAAAAATCCAAAAATAGGAAAAACAAATGTGTCAACAGTTAACACAATTAGAAAAACCATTTTTTTGATGGTCTAATGGAGGTAGGATAACGTTCCACATAGACGGAATTTGGGTATTTGAATAGCCATATCGGCATTTTTGTGTCATATAAAATATATTTTATTGAAGAATTAAAGCGACTTTTTTTTTACAACACTCTATGTATCACTACATGTAATGGTAATGTAATGTAATGTTAGCGTGTTTAAAAACAAAGAAATGTTATTAGTCGCCAATAAGTTGATTTACAATTTATTTTATATCTTTTTCATTACTTAGTACTTAGAAAACTCTTCTATTAGTGACACTGGTTGAATATAATATAGTTTAAATGCTTTTAGTTGAAGATGCAACATTTTTTCATGGCCAACTGCGAACAAAAATCAAAAATAATTTTTTGCTAAAAATGTATTATAATAATTTGTTACAAATATATATTTTTTAGATAAGAAAAAAACAAGCTTTTTAACCATCTATGGTTCCCATATAAAAAAAATAAAAGTTTATTTTATTACGGCTAAACAAACAACTGAAAAAAATTGTTAACTACATTATTAAATTCTACGTAAAAAAGTGCCTGTATAATGTCTTTATTTCAAATCTGTGACTTCTATAATAACGAAGATATGAATTTTTTTAGATTTCACTAAAATGTCAATTTTTGTCTATAAGTTGAAAACAAAAGACGATAGCGGCATGCGGTTTTAACCAATATTATTTTCTCCAAAATGAGTCCCAGAATGTATTACTCGTTTTTGGCTAAACCTCTTAGTTTCGGAGATTCCCTATTCGGACATCCAAAATGCAGCACCCTGTACACACCTGCGAAAGGTATTTATTCTACAAAAAGCAGCTATCAGGGCCATAACCTCTGTGAGACACGACATGAGCTGTAGAAATCTTTTTTTAAAACACAAGATCATGACACTATTTTCCATGATAATATTCGAGAAATTAATTTTTATAAAAAAGAACATTTCTACCTTGTGGCATTTTCCGAAGTGAGCACATAATACACACGCCACAATCAAGATCTTGTGATACCAAAAGTAAGACTAAAGAAATCTGAAAATACAGGTATAAACTTCTATAATTTACTTCCTACCACTATAAGAACAAAAAATTTTAGCACTTTCAAAAATAAACTGAAAATCATTAACGTGTTTGTAATGTATTATGTATATTGTATGTATCCAATTGTTCCTTCTTGACATGTCGACATTTTGTAAAAGTTTCCGACAATAAATCTTATTATTATTATTATTAATTATTTGAAAAGCAATTGACTTGAGTAGGCACTCTAATGGTGCAACAGTTGCAGAAATTACTTAAAGGACTGGAATGAGACTAACTTTTAACTTCAAGACTAGCACCAGGTGGAAAAACATGAATGAACTCGTATGTGCGTGATTGTTGTTCTTGGGGTTAATAAGGGGTAACACTGAAGTAATATTTTGTTATTTCAGCGGTGCAACACGAACGAGGGCCCAGAAACTCCACTCTGAGACGACAACAAATGTCAAATTACTACAATGAAAGCAGAGTCATAATGTCGCCACCAGGAAACGTCCTGAACCTCACAATGCCCAAATACGAACCAAATCCCTCCATTATTGACCCAGGACCAGTCCTACCCCCAACTGGGTTCTTGTGCAATAACTATTTACCATTACCACAGGTAAAAAACCAAATTACCCAAGGCGTCTCAGTGAAACAAATTAAATGCACTAAAAAAAATTCAAAAGTCTACACACTTTGAACTAAATAATTTTTTTCTAATTTAAATGAATTAGAATGAATGAAAAGTCCACACACTTTGAACTTAATAATTTTTTTCTAATTTAAATGAATTTAAAATACGTTAACTTTAAAAAATCATTACATTAGGCCGATTTCCTTCAAATAAAAACCATTCTAAAGAGATGGCTTTGTCCCTTGGAATGATATAAAGTTTGAAATCGAATATTGACAAACTTTTCTTCGAACAGTGTTCGAAGAAGTTCGAAGTAAATCGAAATAATCTAAGAAAAACCCTACGAGTAAATTTTTTTTCATAATTACCATCGTGTAAAGCATCTTTTTATTAGTGAGAATCCAAATTTTTAAAATAATATACCAAGTAGTTTTCAAGATATGATTTTTTGAAGTTAAGGTTTGCTATTCAGGTATTGCGCCATATAGGAGAAATGCATGTTAATCTTACTTAAAATTGCATTTTTATAAAAGTATTTGTTTTAAGACTCTTCTTTTGCTTAAAAATTTTCAATTGCACCTTCTTTGTTCAATGCTTGATTACCAAACCTTAACTTCAAAAAATTATATCTGGAAAACTACTCGGTATATTATTTTAAAAATTTGGATTCTCACTAATAAAAAGATGCTCTACACGATGGTAATAATGAAAAAAAATTTACTCGTAGGGTTTTTCTTAGATTATTTCGATTTACTTAAAGTTTGCCAATATTCAATTTCAAACTTTATATCATTCCAAGGGACAAAGCCATCTCTTTAGAATGGTTTTTATTTGAAGGAAATCGGCCTAATAGTTATTGAGTAATGATTTTTTAAAATTAAAGTATTTTAAATTTATTTAAATTAGAATTATTTAGTTGAAAGTGTGTTGACTTTTTAATTTTATTTTTGGTGCATTTGATTTGTCTCACTGAGACGAACAAAATGATATACAGGGGTGCGCCAGAACTCGCGCCCCAGAAAAAAATTTCAAGTAAGGTAAGACACCAAGAACATGAAAAAATGTTTAAAAAATTCTATCTGTCACAAAATTTTGACAGTTATTTTTTGAGAGTTGACATTTTTATATATCTATTTAATGATACTGATGATCTTGTATGTTTTTTTTATAATTATTTAGTAAAGGGACAAAAATTTTGCAAATAAAAGCCACAAATAACATTGAACAGAGTAACAATTTAGAATACAGTTTCCTTGTTTCCTCTTTTAATAGCCTATAGCAAAAAAACATGAAAAATCATTTTTCAAATAGAAATAAATAGAGTCAAAGTGCAAACTTTATACCCTCATAACTTCGAGATTTTTATAGATAAAATATTTTTAACATTTTTTCCATGTTCCTGGTATTTTACCTTATATGGTATTTTTCTCTGGGGTGCCAGTTCTGGCGCAGCCCTGTATAATTTGTCAAGTTGTCACGACATGACTTTTTTATGTAGCCCTTTGTTATGACATTAAATTAAATTAATAACTTTTTTTAGGTACCACCACTCCCATTACCCCCATTATTCGCCCCAACAATGATAAACCCATCGGCAATTTGTGAATCAGCCGCACAACTCCTCTTCATGAACGTCCAATGGGTACGAAGTATCCCAGCGTTTACTTCTTTACCCATTTCGGACCAACTCCTCCTCCTGGAAGAGAGCTGGTTGGACTTATTCGTCCTGGGGGCTGCCCAATTCCTCCCCTTGATGGATTTCAGTGTCCTAGTGGAAGCTTGCGGTGTCTTGCAACAAGAACCCCACCGGAGAGAGGCATTTTTGAAGGAAATCAACGAGTTTCAAGAAACGTTGAAAAAAATCAATCAGTTTCAATTGGACGCTCACGAGTTTGCTTGTTTGCGAGCTATTGTCCTTTTTAAGACTTCTTTTGACAAACCGTCGTCGTCCTCAAACCACGAAAGAACAACGACCGAAAGTGCAAAAATTAGTGTCATACAAGACGATGCACAAATGAGACTTAACAAACACGTCGCGACAACTTATCCCAAACAACCTCTAAGGTTTGGGAAAATTCTTCTGTTGGTGAGTTCGACGTTTAGGACGATTTCGGGGCGCACTATTGAGGATCTTTTCTTCAAAAAAGTGATCAGGGATACGCCTATTGTTGCAATTATTTCAAACATGTACAAAAATCAGATCTTAGGGAACAATAATGTGTGACGGGAATTGTTTGGTTTTATTATTTTATTTGCAATATTTTAGATGTAGTAAACGCACTGTGATGTATATAAATAATTAGGTGTAAGGATAGTTAGTAGCTCTCAGTTTTGGTTGTTTTGTACATAGTAAATAATACTCTCTTTTATAGCTTTATTAAACTAATTACATAAATTATGTAACAGTATACATGTATCAAAATAGTTTAAAAAATTGTTCAAGAGACAATAAATTTTTAATATTTTTAATGGCTTTTTATTCTAACTTTTAAATTAAGCCCACAAATAAACTACTATGTTAAAAGATTTATTAATTTTTTTATCTCTATTTTAATTTGGTATAGAGGATTAAAACTCAATTATTTACAGCGTGTCTCAGACATAATAAAAAATCAAAGTCAACTAGGTCAAGATGAGACTATAAAAAACTTTATTTTGTACTCAATGTTAAAGAGTGCTTTTATCAACTAATTTCAGTAGATAAAGTAGTCTTTTATCGTCTAGTGAAATAAAGTAATTTTTATTTGTTTATATTTTATCAACTAATTTCAGTAGATATTATAGTCTTTTACCGTCTAGTGGAATAAAGTAATTTTTATCTACTGTTTATATTCCACTATGACTAAGAAATTCTGGTAGGTGAGTACAAAATAAAACGAAATATTATACGATGATAAAGATTGATTATCTACTCGTGAAAAAAGTCCACTCGTAAACTTAACCTTTTCACTCGTAGATAAACAATTACTTTATCGTCTTGTATTACTATTTTTCTATAGCAGATGTTAAACTATTTCTTTATCAACTCTTTTGAGTAGATAAAATAGCACTTTAACCGCAAGGGTAGATAAAGTAACACTTTAACAGCAAGGGTAGATAAAATGTTATTTTATTCATTTACATTTACAAATTTTATCATCCCGAGGTGGAATAAAGCATCCGATTTACACTCATACGAGTTGAATACAATATTTTATTCTTCGAATTAGACTCTACAAGGCTTGCTTTAAATCTGTTAAAAATAATCTGACGTTTCGTATTGAGAAATGCCAAAAATTGTATTATTTTTAAACATTATTTTTTCTCTTAAACTTTAAGTCTTGCTATAGAAAAAATGTTGTATTATACACGACGATAAAGATTGTGAAATAATCCCACTCGTGACTTCGTCACTCGTGAACTTTTTTACTCATAGATAAACAATGTCTCTATTGTATTGTATAATAAATAACTATTACTACTGTTAAATTTAAAAAAATCAAAAAAAACTTAAAAAAAAATTTTTATTCTTTGACACTGGCAAAATTTACGGTTTTTTTCCCGTATAAGGAAGTTTTGACAACTTGGCATTTCTCAACGCAAGTTTAAGCCTTGTTGAGTATAATTCGAAAAATAAAATGTTGTAATCAACTCGTTTGAGTGTAAATCGGACGCTTTATTCTACCTCGTGAATGATAAAAAACCACTCGGTGAAATAATGCGTCCGATTTACACTCAAACTCGTAGAATAAATAACTATTTTTTCAAAAATTAATTACTATTGTTTCTTGAATTTTTTTTACAAATTTTGGAAAAAAATTTTTTTTTATTTATATTTTTTATTTAACAAGTAACTAATGCAAAATTGGAAAAGAAGTCGAAACATTTGCTTTTCTTATTTTTGATGAAGATTATAATCATATAATGTATCCAACATATTTATGGCAACATTTAAATTACCTTACTTGAAG
>NW_025401006.1:11962068-11971219 GCF_015345945.1 Tribolium madens
ACAATTTGTTATTAATGTAAATATAAAAAAATTATTAAAATTTGCCCTTTTTTTCGTTTTTATTTATTATTTTATTAATAAAAATTTATCGAAAACGCCCCATTTATAAAACAGGGTAATTTTTTATTTGACAGATGTGTGAAAGACCAATGTCGCTGTCCATCACATGCCCTCTCTTAAATATTATCCCCTGAAAGGGATTATGTAGCAACTAAGCGGTGGTTGACATTCAATAATTATTCAAATTATTGTTGGTCTTCCTGCCCTTCGCCTGTCACATGATTATGACATCTATTTTTTAAACGTAGGGGCGAAACCACAATATGTAGTGGAAGAGCGTGCGAGATATATTCAATGACAATAGCTTAAATATCTCTTTATATTTTAATTGATTCGTTTAAGTTAACTCAAAATTTTTGTTTATTTTTCTTGGGTTTCCGATTTTTGACCAACCCACACTTTTAAAGCAATTTGTCAACATGTTCTTATTAGTGGAAGTTAACACAAGTTCTTCGGTTTTGTCGGAGGAGATCACAGAACCCGCCATTTGTTTGGTAGCAGGACAATGCTCATTAGTGATGGCTTTTCTAGCTTTACTTACCTGACATTAGACACACAATAGCCTTTACAAAATCTTTTACTGGACGAATTCTTTTACAGTAGCCGGCTTAAATCATGGTTAGTATTTCTGACAAGCTCAAAAGCACCCCCGACACGCCTGTTATCCACTTCCAAATAATAAAATGTTTTTTTCAATAAATATATTTCGCGAAAATAAAAAACCACCACATAATAGCCACTCCAGACTTGTTTATGATGAGCGCACACCACACAGGGCGATAAGTGTTGCCACCACTCCAACTTTGGCTGAAACGGAAGGGCCCGCATGTTTATCTGGGCCAAAGATGAGTTCCCGTGGGACCAAATCAAGGGCGGACCAAACTTTCCACCAAAAGCTTCATTTTTTTATATTTAAATTTTGATATAAAAACCTTATGACCTAAAGTTTTTTTAAATAAAAACATTAGAATTCTTTTTAAATCACACTTATTAATACAAATAATACATACATGGTGCGCCAGAACACGCGCCCCAGAGAAAAATGCCATATAAGGTAAGATATCAGGAACATAAAAAAAATGTTAAAAAAATTTTATCTATAAAAATTTCGAAGTTATGAGAGTTTAAAATTTGCACTTTGACTCTATTTATTTCTGTTGGAAAAATAATTTCTCAAGTTTTTTGCTACAGGTTATTAGAAGAGAAAACAAGGAAGCTGCATTCTAAATTGTAACTCTGTTCACTGTTATTTGTGGCTTTTATTAGAAAATTGTTTACACTTTTACTAAATAATTGTGAAAATAAAACATATACAAGATCATCATTATCATTAAATAGACATAAAAAATGTCAAATGTCAAAAAATAAATGTCAATATTTTTTGACTGATAGAATTTTTTAAACATTTTTTCCGTGTTCCTAGTATCTTACCTTACTTGAAAATTTTCTCTGGGGCGCGAGTTCTGGCGCACCCTGTATACCGAGAGATCAAAATAATTTGTAATCGAGTCATTTTTGGATTCGAAAAAATACAGTTGCGGAATTAAAATTTCGGGCAGTACTGTTATTTTTATAATGTAAACTCTAAAAGAACCTTTATATTAATAACCTCATTTTTTACTCTTGTCATATTTATGTCATTTTGACTTATTTATATTCAAAAATAGTGATTTGTGGCATAATAACGGGTAGTCAACAGATCACAGCGATGATTTATTACACTTAGTTCAATTAATAAATTTCCTAAGACAGACAAATTGTTTAATTAACAAATTTAACAACAAATAAAAATAAGTTTAATTGTCAAATGTCAGTCATGATGACAGTAAAAGGTAATTTACAGTGAACTTTTTAATAGGTACTGCCCGAATTTTTAATTCCGCAACTGTACGTATGTCTGTTATTGAACTAACTGCACGAGAAACGTCAAATAAAATGACAAGTCGAAAAGGGCAAAATGGGCTGGAATTAGTCGCCGACGTATAATAATAAGACCGTTCTTTTTTTAAGGTAAATCATAAATTTAGTTATCTTTTTGATCATGGGATTTTACCTTTTCACTTGTCATTTTATTTGACGTTTCACAGACATACGCACAGGACATACGTTTTCGGATTTAAGGACAAATTATCTTGATCTCTTGATACTTACTTACTACTTTTTTTTACTAATTTAAAAAGAAATCATCAATTGTAATTTTCTTTGGGCCACATATTAGGTGTCTAATTAAATTAAATTTATATCTGTCTGAATAATGAACTTTACCAACTCGCTAGAAGACCTTATACACAATTTTCAACTTGTTTTAAAATTCCACACTTTTTGGGTATGACGGCAGCGACATTTTTTTTGTTTAATGGAAACCCCTAATTTTTTTAGCAAATTCAATAGATTTTTTAATTGTCGAAATGGCAACACCAAAATATTATGTATTACATAAAGTTAAAAAAAAAATATCCAAAAAGCGAAAAAATATCAATAAAAAACAAAGATAGAATTTTAAATCATGTTAAAAATTTTGTATTTTTTAAAAAGAAAATTGACCTGTTCGAGCATATTTCCAAAACAAAATATTTTCAGTTTTAATAAATAATATTATTCTATAATTTGCCGCTCACTGTATACCCTCATCATTTTAAAAATTTTTAGATAGCCCCCCCACAAAATTAATTCCTGGATCCGCTCCTGGACCAAATCAACACTTGCCTGGATTCTGGGAGCACCAATATGGTCAAATCGCCGCTGTTTTAATTCCCCGGACTCTTGAGTCTCTCACTAAACGTCACAAAAGCGATCCAAGCTATAACTCTATTATTTTTAAAGATAAGACAATACATTTTAGAACAAAGTTGCACAGTTTATTATTATCTAATGTTTGGGATAGACGCTTTTTAAAGTAATCAAATTATGTCTAAAAGCGTTTTTTATAATTCAGCATGTATATTATTTTTTTATTCATATTAATTTTTGCAGAAAATTTTCTATCTAACGAGATTATGTAGTTATGAAAAAAATAAATCAATTACTGGCTATAATCTTTTGAGTCTTTTGAAACATTTTTTATAGTTGTCTAATAACAAGAATTAATTAAATAATTAATCAACATTAAACTTGACAGAGATTTAGATAAAAACTCAGAACATTAAAAAAACTCAAAATTTCATTTGAATACTTTTCCCTCATATTAACACTTTAGAGTCTTTAATCTGGTGAAAAGTGGCTGAAATGCATTTGCGACTGGGTTAGTAAAAAATGTATGTAACTTAGAACAAAATTTAAATAAAAATGTGGCGTGTAGGTAATCATTTTTTGATAAAATATTACATTTTTCAAATCTTTATTTAAATAAAGATAACTTTTTTATAAGACTTTATGAATCACAGTCACTTCATCCTAACTTAGTTAAGATTGATTTTTTTCTTATATTTGAGATGCCTTGTAAATAATTTTGACGCCAGCGACATTTTTTTTAATGGAAACCCCTAATTTTTTAGCAAATTCGATAGATTTTTTAATTGTCGAAATGGCAACACCAAAATATTATGTATTACATAAAGTTTAAAAAAAAAATATGCAAAAAGTAAAAAAATATCAATTAAAAACAAAGATAGAATTTTAAATCATGTTAAAAATTTTGTATTTTTTAAAAAGAAAAATGACCTGTTCGAGCATTTTTCTAAAACAAACTATTTTCAGTTTTAATAAATAAAATTATTCTATAATTTGCCGCTCACTGTATACCCTCATCATTTTAAAAATTTTTAGATAGCCTTCTTCCAAAATTAATTCCTGGATCCGCCCCTGGACCAAATCAACACTTGCCTGGATTCTGGGAGCACCAATATGGCCAAATCGCCGCCGTTTTAATTCCCCGACTCTTGAGTCTCTCACTAAACGTCACAAATCTTGTGTAAATATCGTAATTGTCACTAGTGGAAGGGTCACTCCAGATGCGTTCCCCAAAAGCTGCACTTCGGGGCCAAACTCGAGTCTCCAAATCATCGACTCCGACTTGCTCCGACCAGAGACACACCTCACCTCCTAGCACCAACTCCTGGTGGTTGTGGTCCCCCCATGGGCGGTAATGGTAAAATTTCTGCCATGGGGTGTACGGGTCGCAGACGCCACCACCCATACTGGGCTTCCATGGGCCAAAACCGCAATCCAAGTACCAATGACCCACAGTTGAGTAGATGATGCGATGCCCATGGGTGAGGATACTACGAGGGTCACCGAGCCAAAATTGCACAGTGACTTTGACTTCTAATTTTTCGAAATGCAAAGATTCAGTCAAAGGACTTGACCACATGATTACATGTTCAGGTAATTGACCATTATTGGCGTTTTTGAGTCTTTGAATCATTTTATTCGTGAATTGGGCCCAAAATTTTTTCGTGTGTCCCCAACACGTTAAATTAACTTCATCGGACCCAAGATGAAATAATTCATTATCCTCACTTAAATCCAACAAATCTGTGTAAATATTCTCCAAAACTTGCAAGACTTCCTCATTATCTGGGTTCAAATGACCGTTTAAAATGTCGTCGCCACAAATCACAAATTTTTGGTTGAAATTCCATCCAGCGTTGACATGACTTGGGGCATCTATTTCAAGCACGAGTCTCACTCCCCGAATTTGTGAATATTGTCTCAAATCTGTGATATCCTCAGGTGTGTAGACCATATCAGGGCCGTACGCGCCGAAATAGGCCAATTGGGGGGCCCGTGGTAACACTATTGGGAAGCTCACAGCGTCAGTTAAGTGCAAATGGAGGACATTTAATTTAGTCATTGCCATACCATCGACTATTTTTTTGATTAAATTAATTGGGAAAAAATTTCGGGCGGTGTCAATCATCACACCTCGATAGGGAAATTTCGGGTAATCTCTTATCACAACATCGTGCAATATCCTCAACTCATTAATCACTTCATCGTACCAAATGAGTTGATTTAGCGTTTCTAGTCCATGTCTAGCACCGAAAAAATTCAAAGCTGTGATATTTGCACTCTTTTCTTGGACTGTCAACTCATAACTCTCATTGGTATTCAATTTTAGCTTGTCGGTGTTATCAGACAGGATTATATTTATGTTTAATTCAATTCCACTGGACTGGTTTCCTGGTTTTAGAAATTCAAGGCTTTTTATGAATAAATCGGTAGCATTTTGCAACATAATCTTCACGAGACCTTGACAAAATAAGTTAAAACGAATTTTTGTTTTATCAATAATCGAGGATTTGCGATTTGTTGATTTTATCTCTGCCGGTTTAGGCCAAATTGGAGGTTGTGAGCACAACATGTTACAGGTCATTAGAGACGTTTCCTCATTTTCGACAGGGTATTTAACACATTTTTCATTTTCGCACTTCCACGTGTATTTTTGCACTTCAAAGCTGGAAAACACGTCACCAGTTGGTGGATTAAGCAAAAATTTAGCTTACTCATCAGTGTTATAAAAGTTTGGTAAGTCAATCTGTGTGTTTTTAATATTTGGGACCGGATCTATGTAGCTGAACATTAGCAGAAAACAACACATTACAAACACTGTCAACATTATTGTTGACGAAGTTTTTTTTGATCGCATCGCGATTTAGTGATAGACAAGTGTTATTCTTACAGGTTTGATATCTATACTGATATGATAGCTTATCATTTTATCAACAAAAATAAAAAAAATTAAAACCAACGGTATACGAGTATTATGGCAAAACTTTTGCTCTCATCAGTCGGTATAGAAATTCTTTAAAAAAAATTCGTAATTATTAGGGAACAGTATAGATTTTATTCTACATTGAAATTATTAGACAATTTAAAAGAAACACGTCTGTGAAGCAATTTCATAAAACATGTACCATTATATTTAATTTCAGTAATTGTTTTCAAATCAAAAACAAATTGATTATTTTTTGGGTTTTGGACACTTTAGTAAAATAATGTTTTAGTTAAGTTAAAAGTTTAAACAAATAGATGCTGTTGTTTAAGATTTTTGCTTGACTTTCTGTAGATACAGGGTGGATTATGAAAAACGATCCAAGCTATAACTCCATTATTTTTAAAGATATGACAATACTTTTTAGAACAAAGTTGTACAGTTTATTGTTATTTATTGTTTGGGATAGACGCCTTTAAAAGTAATGAAATTATGCCTTAAGGCGTTTTTTATAATTCAGTCTGTATATTATTTTTTATTTATATTAATTTTGTCAGAAAATTTTCTAAATTATTTTATTCTAACGAGATGTATGTATGTGGTTATAAAAAATTACTTAATGGCTAAATTATTAGTCTAATAGATAGTTGTCTAATAACAAAAATTAACTAATTAAATAATTAACTTTAAACTTGACAGAGATTTACATAAAAACTTAAAACATTAGAAAAAATTAGATTTTATTTGAAAACTATTCTCTTATATTGACACTTTAGAGTCTTTAATCTGCTGAAAAGTGGCTGAAATGCATGTGCGACTGGGTTAGTATAAAAATGTATGTAACTTAGAACAAAATTTAAATAAAAATGTGGCGTGTAGGTAATCATTTTTTGATAAAATTTTACATTATTCAAATCTTTATTTAAATAAAGATAACTTTTTTATAAGACTTCATGAATCACAGTTATTTCATCCTAACTCAGTTAAGATTGATTTTTTTCATATATTTGAGACACCTTGTAAATAATTTTGAATATAGTTTATCCGCAAACGTTACAAAAGTGATCTTTTTATGACTAAATAACACAAGTAAAACTTTTATTTTTTAGAGATAGAGTAACAACTGTTTTTTCGCTTTAGCGTTTTTACTTTTACCATGATATTTGCTAATGCTGTTTCTTTCTTGTCTTTTTCGCTGCTTCAGCGATGGGGAGGTACAGATCAGTATTCGATATTTTGCACTACTAACTGCACTAGTTTAAGAAACACTTTTAAAAATTTTAACACAAATTTTGATACTGACTTATGACGTTTGTTATGATTTTATTACTTGTAAATTATTTTGTTCATTTACTTGCACTTTGCTCTTGATCTAAATACGTTTCTTAAATTTGAGGCACCTTGAATAATTTTCAATATAGTTTATTTGTAAACGTCACAAAAGTGACCCTTTTATGACAAAATGACACAAATAAAAAGTTTTCTTTTCAAATCTGTTTTTTCGCTTAAGCGTTTTTACTTTCACCATGACATTTACCAATGTTGTTTCTTTCTTGTCTTTTTCACTGCTTTAGCGTTGGAGAGGTACACTGTAGATCAGTATTCGATATTTTGCACTACTAACTGCACTAGTTTAAGCAACAATTTTGATACTGACTTGTGACGTTTGTTATGATTTCATTACTTGTAAAGCATCCTGATTATTTTGTTGATTTACTTGCTCTTTACTCTTGATTCGAATACGTGTGCGGATAAAATAGTATATGTTATTTAGAGGAAAAGTCAGTTTATCATCTATCACTTTTACTGCTAATAACATAATATACTATTAATTAATTATGTGATGCCCAACGACATTGGTTTTTCACACATATAAATGTAATAATAACAAACAAAATGCTTAGATTTAGAGTAATTAAACAAATCGCAGCAAATTAGGACAAAAGTGGTTGAAAGTGCTTGAAATATTGAAACATTTAAGAGTCTCGGCCGTATTATTTCAAAGGGGGTTGTCGCGTATTGTGGCGAGCTGAAAGTCTTTGATTGTTTGAAGGCAACAAAGCAGCAAATTTATGCGGTATAGATTGAGTAATCGAAGTCTCTATAGTCAATTGTCTGGTGAGAGGACACTTGTGTTACCCCCTTGTGGGACAGCTGATACACAAAGTAGTCGCAAAATATTAAATATTCACACAAGTGAGTGGGAAAATTGCTAGTTTTAATAGTGACCAACTGACAATAATACATAAGAAGGAAGTAATTTTTGCGTGGTTGGTTACACACTCTAATACAGGTAGCGGCAACAACAAAATAGGTTCTAACTGAAACTAAATACACATCAAACAGTTCCGACAACAAGGCCAAGTCATAATTTTCTGTTTAACAAGATAGAAAAATTTGAAGCAGGGGTCGGTTTGACATGGCAAAAACCAAACCGCAGCTTCAACTACAGCACTGTTAAAAAGTTGCTTTGCCCAAGGCGCGAAGTCTAAAGTTGGGGACCGAAAGCTGGATAAATTCACAAGCCATTCAACAGTCAGTTATTCAATAGATAATCCCGACCAGATCGCTACTCATACTCCCTATTTGGCCCTTGGCCAGATTTACGAGGGTCTCGAAATTATTACACGGGGAAAATTAAAAGAGTGCACTGATTTTTATGTCAACACCTTCGGGGCCCGAATTCTGATCAAAAAAATTCGCCATCCACTTAATTTCGTGGGTGAGTTAGACCATGACCGTTTATCCTCGATTGTTACTCACAAACGAACAGTCTAATGAACGGTTTAGTGACATCCTGGATAATGTATGGCTTAATAATGCAGTGTTGAAAAGGCAGGTCACTTTGTACCAAACTTCATTATTTGATCCTGTCATTGGCGGTTCTCTCACCAAGAGATTTCAATAGGACTCGAATCTTGTTAGGTAGAGATTCGTTCTGATTCTAAAGAGATTTTTAGGTGGTAAGGGGGTGAGATAGCACAGCTGTGTGTCCTAAGCCTGCTATTGAGTCTATGTGTGCATATGTCAGCCCGGTTTTGCGGACGGCGTATGCTATGAATGCATTGTTATGCGATTTGTTGCGATTTCTTTCCTATTTATTTTCGAAATAAAAGCGAAATGGATGGCATTTAGCTAAATGGTGATGTCACGGTTTTCAATTTCTTACAATTTTGACGAAACGGCTTTAGGCTTTCGCAAGGTAAACCAACAAATTCAATTTGTTCACCAAACAACAATAAACAGATGAGAAATAGCTTTAATAACTGACCAAAACATTATTATTGACAAGTGGACTGAAAGAAAAAAAAGCGAGAAAAATTTGGACTAGATCTTACTTGCTTAAAATGTTTTAAAGTTGCAGAAAATATAATTTTTTAAACAAAATTATTATAATTTTTATTAACTTTTATTTTTCTGTAGAAGAAATTTAAGTTT
>NW_025401006.1:11971639-11985543 GCF_015345945.1 Tribolium madens
AATAAATAAAAAATAAAAAATATAAGCGAAAAAGTAAAATGAAAAATTGCATTAAAGTTTAACTAAAATTAACAAAAACTATTTAAGAAGAAATACAGAAAATAAAACAATAAGAAAATAACAAAAAGCAAAAGTTAAAAACTAGGAGTTGCGAAAATTGTTCACTGAAAGTTTTTTCACAAATGACAAGAATTGTATAACTTTATTATATTACATTCAATCTAAAATAAGTAAATTAGTTCCGATAGTATTAAGAAATTCAAAGTAATTTCAAAACACATTGTTTTCGATAATTCTGAAATAAATTCCAGTGATTTCAAAAAAAATCCAGTAATTTAAAAGTAATTCCAGCAATTCACAAATAATTCTAGTAACACTAAAAAAATACACCAAAAATATAGTAATTTCAATAATCCATCGTAAATCTTCTGTATTCAAATTAATTTTTATAGTTCTAAATTTATTCTTGTAATTAAAACTTAATTTTCGTAACTAACTAAAAATAATCTCTGTAATTTTAAATTAATTCCGATAGTTTTAAGAAATTTAAGGTAATTTTCAAAACAAATTATCACCGATAATTCTAAGAAGATTGTCCCAGTCATTCCACAAAAATACAGTAATTTCAAAAAATCCAAAGATAATTTTAATAATTACAAATATGTACTTGCAAATTATTTCAAGCAATTTTGATTAAATCTCAAAAATTTGTACAACTAATTCCCAGTAAAATATTAATGTCACACAAAAATTAAATAAGTATTGTCTACTTACCTATTTATTCTACTTTATATCAAAAAAAATTAATCAAGTTTGAGTTTGTGTTGTTTGTTAGTCTTAACTAAAATATTTAAGTTTTGTGTTTAAACATTTCTTGTATATTGTTAAATAAATGGCATTTAAATTAATATTAATGTCACACTTTTTCTAACACAATCTTATAAAAAGTAATAGCAAAAAAAATCGAAAAAAATTTAAAATAAAGAAATATTCCCGCAACTACTTACGACGACTTACGACTTTCATCATTATCTTAAAAACTTGAAATATTTAAAACTAATTTCCTTAAAATGTCTTTAGGCTCTAAATTTTTTTCGCTAGCAAATCGAAATATCAGAACAAAATTATTACAAAAATTGTATAACAATTTTTAATTTTTTATAATCTAAATTTCTGTTTTTTTTTCTAATCTAATGAGACCTTAGTAGTAATTTAAATAAAAATAAAAAAGTAACTCTTAAAATTGTTTTTACAAGAATTTATTTTATTCAATAACTTAATATCATCTTGAGCTGCAAGAGTTTAAAATAATTTTCATTATTTTAAACTAATTTTAAAAGTGTTTCATTGTTTTATTTTATCTATATTTGACATAATTTTTAGTAAACTATTAATGTGACACAAAAATTAAATAATGATTGTCTATTTAACTATAAATACTTTTTTAAATCAAAAAAATTTAATCTATTTTAAGTTTGAGAGTTTGTAATTTTTAGTGTTAACTAAAATATTTATCTTTATCTTTCATTTTTTTTTATTTTGTAAAAAAAATAAAATGGTTAAGTAAACTGATAACAAATAAATTCAAGATGTAACAAACAACAATTTCTGAGTAAGAGTAAAAAAAAAGATTAGTTATGTGAAAAAATGAGAGAAACAACTGTTTTCAAAATCGAATTTATTAATACGTATATGGCGTCAAAATTTGTACAAAAGTTGTAAACTATACGAAAAATAAAAAGTCTCAATTTAGTTATAATCTTCGTAGACCTCATTATGAGTGGCATAGGGAGGTCTTGTTCTGCGTTGAGGATAATTTTCTACAGCACTGTACTGTGAGCTGTACAAAGGTCTAGAAACTGGTCTTTGTTGGCTGGTTGGTGGTCTAGTTTGAGGCACATATTTGGGTTCAACATATTGAGGTTGAGGTGCTTCCTCATATTGAGGCTGTCTGTAGGCTTCGTAATCCTGTTGGTGTCTCTGGTACGGCTTTGGAGTCGGCTGGTACTGTTTTTGAGGTTGATGTTGCCCATTATCAGTCGCTTGGTACTGTTTTTGGTACTTTTGAGGATCATATTGCCCATTATCAGTCGGCTGGTCGTCGTAGGTATACCCCGGAGCCACTCTCGACCCCGCATTGTAATTATAATTGACTTTGAGGCCCGTTGGGTCGGTGTAGGAGAACCGCCCATGGATGACTCCATTCGAGTCGCCTTTGGCTGCATGGGCTATACCATCCTCGGTCCGGTAGAGGAAGCCAAAAGTACCATCGACTTTAGGAAGGTCGCGACTGTCTTGGAGAATTGTGGGGTTAAATGACTGAGTTGCAGCGAGGTGGAGAAACAATGCACTGATGAAGGCCTAAAAATTCGAAACACGGAATTGCACGCAAGGTCGGTGGTATTAAATAATGCAACAAATTGCAACCAATGGGTTAATGGGACAGAAAGTGCATTGTGGACGTCCCCTCGGAAAAATAATCAATCAGTTCAAGGATGAAATTGGACGGCAATTGAATTAAAATCTACTCTATATTAAATGATAACAAATTGTTTCAAGGTTAAAAACTGGTTTTTATTAAATAAATAATCCACTCGCGAGAGCAATAAAAACAGATTTTTAACCATTTATAACTCACTTCCCTATTTTTTCAATTACATTCCAAACACTAATCACAAATTACTTAGACAAGAGTTTTTATAACCAATTATAGGCATTCCAAGAACGGTAAACTGAAGCTTTATCAAATGCAAATTTAAAACAATTAACGTAGGAAAGTATTGTTTCAATGAATGTAAAGCGCATACAATTGCATAATGCACTTTTGAAATATTTAAATGAATAATTATTTATACACGTTAAAAATGAAAGTCTGATTTTTATTCGAAAAAAACGTGCGATGCAAATAAATACTTTAAATGATGTAAGCAATTACTTTTCTTACTTCCCGCGTCGTGTATCATAAATTATTACTATTTCACGTATTGGAAATAACCTTTGAATTAATTATGCAAAAATTTATAATTGCCCGAATTAGATAAATTTTACGACTTTCATTATCTTAAAAGCTGAAATATTTAAAACTGATTTGCCTAAAATGTCTTAAGGCTGCGAAACTAATAGCAAAACAAAATTATTATAAAAATCGTAACTTTTAACTTTAATTTTTCAATAGAATTTTTTTTCTTAAAATTGTCCTTACATCTTGAACTACAAGAGTTTAAAAAATAATTTTTAATATTTACAACTAATTTTTAGTAAAATATTGATGTGACAAAAATTAAATTAAAAATGTTAATCAAGTTGAGTTTGAGCTTTAAAATTTTTTCAATTTTGAAATTGAAATTATTTTTGAATTGTAAAAAGTTTTGGTTGCACTTTTTGTCACCGCCCGTGGTAAAAATCACAAATCACTTACAAGAGAGCACTTGTGGGAAACCATGTTGAACACTGATCACTTTTGAGCAACTGTTCAGCGTCTTCTTTCGCCCGATGAGTGTTGACATGCGAAATAATAAGACAAAATGCATACTCCATGTTTATATATCAGTAAACGGCACGCCTAACTCAATGCTGACTGGTTCGTAAGAAAAACATTCCTGCATGAGTATTTACTCTACCAGCATAAGTTTATTAACGTTAACATTCACGCCAGGTACTTAATTAAAACATTTTACGACATGTTTTATGAGTTCACTTTGCCGGGGTAGGAATTACTCTATTGGGTGATAATGAAATTGCGTTATTTGAATTTTATTTCGTAATTGTGGAAAAATGTGAAAATGACTATAAGTGGTAAAATATGGGTGGGTTATGGAATACTCGTATCTCATTTCTCGGTGTGCATTAATCATAGACCCATATAGTATGTTATCCATTGAAATTACTGAGTTATTACTGTCGTAACCGAGGTGGTGATTATTAATTATGAAGTGCAGAAAATTGTTTTGTGTTCCGTTACTCACGATTAGTCTCAAAGAATTTGCAATATCATAAGAACACACTCCAGTTTCAAACTTCTGCAAATAATTCCAAAATTTAGATTATTTAAAGAAAATAAGTTCATATTAATAAAATAAGTGAAAAAAAAAATATGTTCTAAAATAGGATAGCAAAAATGTGAAAAATCTCAATGAAACTTACCCTTTTTTGATCATAAATTAAGTTTCAACCCACTATCGTGCTCTCTAATAATAATCATTAAATTTGATTGACCGGAACGATATTATAATAAAGAATTTTATTTGCAAAAATCCCAAGTGACTATTTTTTAACTAAGTGTCACAAGTAAAAGTTTTACCTTTCGGCCATGGAGTAAAAATTCTATTTTTTTATGCCTAAGCGTTTTTACTTTTTCAATGACATTATTGACATTTACCAATGTTGTTTCTTTCTTGTTTCTTCCGCTGCTTCAGCAATTTCTGGAGAGATTGTACATTGTAGATAATCAGCATTTGACATTTTGTACTACTAACTGCACTAGTTAAATTAATAAATACTTCTGAAAATCTTAATATAAATTCCGATACTGACGTGTGATGTTTGTTTGTAAGTGTACTAATTATTTTGTTCATTTACTTGCTAATTATAGTGTTGTTCTTTACTTTTGATCGACTAAACGTTTGCGAATAAAATAGTATATGTTATACGGACTAAAAGTGAGTTTATGTGGCTCAGCTGTTCAGCTTTGTCACATAAACTATCACTTTTATCCCTAATAACATCATATACTATTCTATGTTATTTTCAAATTGATTTTAAATACGAAATAATAAAAACTATTTCTGTTCTTGTTTCTGACTATTAAAATAGTGATTATGTAGTTTGATTGTTAATTTTCTTGATAATATTTTTTTATTTTCAGTTTCCAAAAAATGTAAAAAATAATAACGTATGTTAAACACATTTTTTCAGAAACCTTAGTAATTAATAGTAGAAATTTTTCGAAAAGATTTTCTAAGAAACAGAAAGTGAAGAAATAGCATGGTAATTTACGAGTGTAACAACTCAAGAATATAACTACAGAAATTTTTAGATTTGCATAATATTTTCTCTCTAAGCAAGATATTAGTAATATTTTATTTGTAATTGGCATACCTCTTGAAGGTATGTAGATAATGTATTTTTTATGTAAACTGAAAAACCTAAATGCATATAACATTAATAAAATTATCCATAAAATGACTAAACCTATTAATCTTATTAAAAATAAACCAATTGTTAGAAAATGTAGATAAATATTTTTATTTTTAAACATAAGAGTGCCGCTGGTCATTAGATTAAAAAAAATTACATACCTACTTGTCATTTTCAAAAATTTGAGTAAATACCAGGAGATCAATTTTCAAATTTCAAGCTTGTGTTTTAAGTTATTGCATAAAATAATTATTTTTACAAAAATTATTAGCTGTTCAGTTATTTCTAGAATATACAGTAACAATAATATTCATGCAATAGAACTGGTTTTAATCAAACAATAGAATAGAGCAAATAGACATTTTAGTAGGTAAATAAACACTCTGTTTTGCTTTCAGTCTACGATGCTGAAACGTAAAAGTGACCTAGCAACACTTTTTCCTATATCATTATTATTATTATATCCTTACCTTGCAATCTGATATCAACTCACATTTATAATTAATCAACCAAAATTAACGATAATTAAGAAACTGTAACATATCATTAATACGTAATTATAATTTTCCGGATTTAGACACCTAATAATAACATAAGTTAAGTAATATGCACTTCATGTGTCTGTGTTAGTTTCAGATATAAAATCAATCTTTGTATATTTGTCAGTTTTATTATCAAATGAGTTGAATAAAAGTGAAGTGTGTTAAAACAAGTCATGGAATTGGTAAAACCATTGATAAAAACACGAACTAATCTAAAATTTTGAAAAACGAAAAGTGAACAATTGTTATCCTTATAAAAATCAACAAAACATAAAAAATATTGAACTTTTTATTTACTTCTACATTTGTAAAATATATTTTTTTCTAGCAAACATTACAAACTTCAAAAACTTTATTTTGAAACTATTTTTTTATTTATTATTTTTATTACAAATATTAGCTTAATGCGTTAAAAATGAAAAAAAAAAATAAATTAAAACCTTAACGTTACAATGATTATTTTTTTTTTTTAAATACAGTTAAAAGTTTTTACACATGTATATGATTTAGAAAATTTGGTACATAATTACTAACTAAACTAACATACAGGATGAATATAAAGTATGGAACCAAGCGGTTTTATTTTTAATCATTTGCCTTCAGAAAATAATAATTAATATAAATTAAAGTAATATAAAAAACGTGATCGTATTTTCAGAACGAAATTTTGTTTTGTTTTTGAGTTATGCGATTTTTTTTTGTCAAAATTGCAATTTATGTAAAAAAAATTTTTTGAAAAAATTAAAAATAAAGCAGATAGTTGTAATCCTTAGAGTACAGCTTTTATGAGAAAAATGATTTTATAGTGGGTTGCCATTTAAAAAAATATTTTTTTTTTGTAGAACTCAAAAACAAAAGGAAATTTCGAAAAATTTTATTCTTGTTAAATCATCACATTTTTATAGTACTTTATCACTCATCAATTAGTTTTTTCAAAAAATAAATAGTTTAAGCAAAAAACGTTTGGTTCCATACTTTTTATTCACCTGGTATGTATAAAAATAAATCAGACACTTGTAAAGTTTTATCTAATAAAAATGTTATCTGAGTTATTTTTATATTTATTATTTCTTAACAAATTTTGTTGAAATTTTATTATTATATCATTTCATGAAAGTAGTAAAAGAGCTATACAACTTAGTGCGGACTACTGTATTAAAGGTTGCATAGGCAAAAACAAGTTTTACGAAGTTAAAATGAAAAAGGAAAAATTCAAATAAACGGTAAGAAAATCAATCATCACTAAAAATGTTGCAAAAACTTGTTACACCAATATTTTAAATTATTGTTTTTACAATTATTTATTATAAAAACTTAGCTACAAAATATTTTTGGTCTTGGAAAGTATTTGCAAAATCTAGAATTCCAAATAAAAAGCCAGAACCGAGTCTTCTTTTATAACAGACATTTGGAAAAGAGTGTTTTTTTATCCGTTTTACGGATATACAGAGGGATAAAGTTTTATGATAAAAATTAAAATTCTTTAAAATCACTTGAGTTATTTATATAAAATTTTACAGGCTTTGTAAGCCATTAAAAGCGTTTATTTTTTGACTTTACTTTTTACTTTTACTTTACTTTTACTATT
Source organism: Tribolium madens (assembly GCF_015345945.1). Classification (NCBI taxonomy): domain Eukaryota; kingdom Metazoa; phylum Arthropoda; class Insecta; order Coleoptera; family Tenebrionidae; genus Tribolium; species Tribolium madens. Next base: position 11,978,906 of record NW_025401006.1, read on the forward strand.
ACCAGTGGCGTGCGTACTGTCACGTTATTTATTTTTTATTTTTTTATTAATGTTAATTTATTATGTAAAATTATGTGGTTAGAATTAAAAACACACTCTGTTTAAACTTAGATAAAAATTATTTTATTTTACTAGTCGATAAAAGACTCCTTTATCTACTGAAATTAGTTGATAAAAGCACTCTTTAACATTGAGTACTAAAGAAAAATATTTTTTCACGTTTTTTCCATTTTTTTAGCAAATCTTTGCATTTTTCTGATTTGAGCAACAGATAAGTTTAACTTAATAAACAGTTGTCTTACTATTATTACTTTTCTGACATACTTACCTACAATAAAAGGCATATTTGTGTGCAGCGTGCCTACCTATAACCTCCAGTCTACATTTTTCTTCATTTTCTTCTTAAAATATCTTATTACAAGACAACAAATATACCAACAATTTTGTGTAATGTCAAGTAAGACCTCTTTAGAACACGTTGTTTTTTCCTTTTTTTAAGTAGTTAAAAGCAAATATTTCAAAAATTGGACGAAACAGAATTTTTGAAATATTTGCTTTTCAACAACTACTTTTAAAAAAGTGTTCTTACTTTAGTAAATATAAATGGTGTAATAAAATTTTTAGAATGCCCACAATTTTACAGATTTGATAACTTTGTTAACTCGTGTGCACTTTATTATTTTCGTGAAATGCCAATAAACTTACAGCCCACGATAATAAACATGATGCTACATTTAGATATTACTTATTACTGAAACAACAAAACCCTAAGTGTAACATTTGTTATTTCCACAACACTGAGTACAGAAATGCAAATGAAAGCATCACGACATCGAGTTCAATCGTGACCCGATTATATAAGCGCATCCCGATCTTATCGAATTAAATGTAATAATAGTCACGTATTATTCCTGCAAAGGCGTCACAAATCCTGCTGGATTCAGAAACCACCGGATTACCTTCCTGTTTGGCGACCCTCAACCAGGTCAATAGACTGTTCACCGGAATAACATGATGCGAGTTCGCATATTTCTTGCGTAAACACACCAAGAATTGTTATTTTTCGTCAGAACAACTGACATTTCAACAAGGTTCAACGAGAGTGGGACTGCAGGAGACTCGCTTCAAGAGTTGCAAGAAGTCCAGAAATGATTTAATTAGGACATATTTCACAGGCGGTCAGTGTTGAGTTTAATGAAATCAATGTCGCAATCTGAATTAGTGACACAAAATTTGAAAAATTAAGACAAAGGCGTTTTGGAATTGTCTAAAAATTTCGACTAAACGAGAAAATAGATCGCAGTTTATAAGTTGTTGAATTTGAGGCATCTAAATATGAACAAAGCTGAGTTCTTCACAGGGAGTGTTCCAGGGTCGCACTTACCAAGGTTGTATCGCAGTATAAAACCTCCCAGAGCGCCGTGAGAGGGCAGTAGTCGTAGTTTGCCTCTTTGGTAGACCATCACTTATCATGAACCGAATAGTGAGTATCAAAAATTTTGGTGGGACCATGAGTGTGTTTTAAATTTTAGTTCGTCTTTGCTGTCTTTTTGGGGGCTGTTTTCGGCCAAGGCTACCATGGGGATCCCCAAACTGCGGCTATCTTGAACGAACAGAGATATCTCAGTGGTGATGGTAAATTTGGGGCTCAGTACTCCCAGGAGGATGGGGTCCAATTCAAGGAAGAAAGTGACGCTGATGGTACCCGTCGTGGGACTTATTCCTACGTGGACCCCAATGGTCAAAGACACACCGTGAGCTACACTGCTGGCAAACACGGCTTCCAAGCCACGGGGGATGGAATCCCTCAACCCTTACCCACGACATTGCCTGTAGCCCCCCAACCCCAATACCAGCCTCTTCCCCAGTACAACCCTCCGGAGTATCGCGATCAGTACCAACCCCAGTACAGACCCCAACCCCAATACCAGCCTCAACCCCAACCCCAACAGTACCAACAGCCCCAATATACCCCCCAACAGTACCAACAGCCCCAATACAGGCCACAACCACAACCCGTCTACACGACGACTCCAGCTCCACACAGATTTTATCCTCCTGGAAAACTATCCCTTAATAGGTCGCCAGATGGCTTCAGTTATAGTTTTCAGAAGGCTTAAATAATTAGGGATCATTGTCGCGTAGTTTTAGGTCCATGTGTATTATATTATTCATAATAAAATTTTTATTTAAATGTTAAATATTGTTTGCTTGGCAACGAGACAAAGAAATGAAAGTGCATAATAACCTTGAAGGTACCTGCTCGGATTTGCATCATAAGGTTAAATGGGTTGGTTCCGGATTTACGAGACGCTAACCGGAGTTGACCGGAAATGCCAAAAAAGCAATACTTTATGCCGGATCTTGCAACAAAAATTTCATTTCGGATTAGGAAATTATATTAAAAAACTCTCATTAGTGAAGTTGCACACATTTCGTTATTTTGGTACTTGTTTCCGGTTTTTTGTTGTTTTTCCTAACGTTCTCCTGCCCACCTTATCTAATCAATCTAATATAAAACAGTCATTAAAGGTTAAAGTGATTTTTATTCAAAATAAGTACCAAGAATGTAACCTTTAAAAATCAAAATGATCTTGAACCTGAAATGAGAGTAAGGTGTGGTTCCTTTTGAAATAAAGTTAAGAACAAGTTTATTTCAATGTGAAACGACAAATGTGGAGTTTTAGTCATTGCTAAAATATTAATTTATTAATTTATACAGGGTGTTCCGGCTAAAAGCAATATTTATCTAAAAATTTGCGTATATAGTCATAATAGGTTGGGTCCTAGATACTCAATGAGATTATTTTTAAAATGGTGGCATATTTCATTTACCGGAAATAAAAAGCTATGTTTCTTCGGGATTACTCGAGTTTCACTAACAAAGTTTTAATTAGATTTCCATAATACGTATTTAACCATTTATGAAAATTTTTCCATTTTTTTTTAAATTGATAACTCTGACATGTTTAATTATTATGAAAACGTATTTAGGCATATGAAAGAGAAAGATTTGATCTTTTTTTTTGATATATCATAAATAAAAAAATAATGATTAACAAACCCTCAAAAGAGAGAGCATTTTTATTAAGAAAATTTGAGATATGGATATTTGAATTTTCCCAAGCATAACGTTAAATTTTAGAAGTTTGTTAATCATTTTTGAAATTATGAATACACCAAAAAAAAAAGATCGAACTTTTGTCTTTTATGCTCAAGTTTAATTGCATGATAATAAAAAAGCTTAGTTATCGATTATTCAAGAGGAAGTTTTAAAGCCAAAATTTTCAAAAACGTGTATAAATCTCAAAAACGGCTGTAAAGTCAAATCTAAACCTCATAAAAAAAACTCCAAAAACGCAATAAAAACATAACTTTCTATTAAAATAACAAATTTAATGCCTACTTCCGGTATAATGAAAAGTTACACCATCTTGAAAATATTTTGAATGAACGGGACTTAACCGATTATGATTAAATGCAAATTTTTAAATAATGTCATTGTCAAAACTTACAAAACAGTTATAATAAATTTTTTTTAAATTTTGATGACTGAAAAATTAATGTTTTATCAAAAATTTGTTTTTTCTTCCATATAAACTTTAAAAGCTAATGTGTTCAACAGTTTACTGTTGCTTATTGACAGTTTAGGATTCTATTTATTTACGAGTACTGAATATTTAAAAAACAAAAACAATAAATCAACAAATAAGAAAAATTTACTAATTGACTTTTATAAATAAAAAATTGATGATACTTACCTAACTGGTAACAAAAACCATAAATAGGTGTATCTTATTTCTATTACAAATCAGTTTATAGTTAATTTTGTTATGATTTCGCCATCTATAAGTTGGTAGATATAACTTTATTGACGCTCAAGGTAGAATACAGGTAAAACATTTTACTTTCACGTTATCGTAACAGAATACTGTTTTATCAAATCTTTATCATAAAAGTTACAAAATATTTAAAAAAACACAACACTTTTAGTGTATACTGTATTGCTTGATTTTCAACAATCTTTTATTGTATTCGGTTCGAAGTATTGTACAATGCCAAATCACTTATTATTCATCATTTAATTTTGATTTAATTTATGTCTAATTTGAAAAATTGTCAATGTTGCACATGATTGAACCAAACATTTACTTTCGTTTCAACTGTGTAGCCCATTTGATTTTATCACCCTCAGGTTATTTAAAAACTAGTTCACGCGCAATACCCGTTTTAAGAAGATTTATACTGTTCTAGAATTTGAAAAATTACAATTTTGTAATAGAAGTATAAAATAAATTCACCGAAAAAATGAGTGCATTTATGACGCAGTAAAGAAATAAATGTACTGTTATGTGTAACAGGTTTTTCTTGTTGCAACATGTAGTAATACTTGCGACTTAACGATGTGACCAGAGATGACCTAAGAAAATTTTTGTGTGTTGTTGAAAAAGAAAGTAAACGATAAGTCAGATAAATAACACACGCCATGCAATATTATTAGAAAATATTGTAATTTATTATTTAATAGAGTATAAAAAGTACAGTTTTTTAGACAATTCTATATGGTTTATTAAAAAAATAGCCTAAGTACTAATAAATAATAACAATTTTTAAACTATGGAAAAAATGCAACATACATACAATATACATTTGAAAATATAACACACAAATATGTAACATGTAATAAATATTTAAAACAAATCAACTAATATTCTACGTAACATTCGTGTTAAAAACCTGAAATTTTAACAGAAAAATAAACTTAGGTAATTGACTATTTTTTTGTAACAAAGCTGATAAAAGATTTTTTAATTATAAATTGTTGATTTTCACAAAAAAATCCGTTTTAATACTCAATCAAATCAAAACTTTAAGTTATTTATCCTGAAACTGAAAAAATGCTTGTAGAGGTAGAGAATTTCTTGCATATACTAAACCCAAACCAGTACTATTCTTGGTGTACTAAGCTGTTATTAAAGGGTGTCCCAGCAAGTTGGTAAAGTACATTATTGACTTTTAATTGATAAAATTTAAAAATATATACAGGGAGTTCCATTTTTATTGTTTTAAGATAAAAGTTTCCTATAAACATGTATTCAAAAATACTATGTAAGCGAGCTACACTCCCTGAAAGGGGTGCATGTTTTGATGGATTTTGTCCAATATTTCAGAAAGCATTTTAGATAAAATTACAAGGGCGTCCTAATCAGGAAGGGTTTAAGATAAAAATTACTATTTTGGCCGAAGTTCTTTGTCACTTTCAGCGACAAAATTCTAAATTCCATAGTTTTTCAAAAAAAAAGGTAACTTGCGTTTTTTTGATACAACTTACCCTTTTTAAGTAAAATCTTTTTAAAATTTATGTTACAGTTGTTTTGTTGTTTTTTTTTTTCGAAAAAAATGTCACATTTGGTCGCAAATTATACTATTTTTGTTTTTTTGAACGTTTTAAAGATAAAAACTCAAATTTTGAATAAGACTTCAAGACAAGATAAAAAATCACGAAATTAAATCGAAAAATCTGCCAAAAATGCAAAATTTTGTCCAACCCAGTCGAAAAATCAATTAAAATTGTGCTGTTTTTACCTTTTTTAATAATTTTTTTAACCTAATAAACACAGTTTTTTGCTAAGACAGACCAAAACCTATCCAATTAGGTCAAAAATGATAATATTTTTGCCTTTTCAATTATTTATAAACCTTCTTAGTAAAAAATTTTGCTCAAAAAAGCCCAAAAATTACCAAATTAGATCGAAAATTATGCTACTTTTAACATTTTTGAGAGTAAAAGCAAATGTTTGATCTAAAAACTTCTTTTTTTTGCAAAATTTTGCTAAAATGGGCCACAAACTTACTAAAGTCCATTCAAATTACCGTTCTGTTTTGTCTGTTTCACTGAATTTAGTTGGTAGCCTAAAAACCTAATTTTTCGAAAAAATTCATCACCAACTTAGTGCTTCTTTTAGAGCGTTTAACATGTTTTTAAGTAAAAAGATGTTTTTTTTGAAAGATTTTGCAAAATTTTGTCAAAAAATGACCAAATTTGGTCGAAAATAACATTACTTTTAACTTTTCAGTTAAAAATTCACTTTTCCTTTATGACATTTTACTCAAGCAAGCCGAGAAATCCCCTAATTAGATAAAAAAATGGTGTTTTTGCCTATTTTTGAATAGAAATCTTAATTGTTTTTGATCAAAACAAAAGAGGTCTCTTGAAAAACGCACCATTTTCAGAGGATGTAGCTCCCTTATTTAACAATTTTTGATACATGTTTATAGGTAACTTTTGTCCCAAAATTGAATATTTTTTTACCTATGATGCACAAGATTAATATTTATCAATTGCCTATATAAATTTTAAGATTTACAGGTAAATAATGGACTTTACCAACTTGTTGCAACATCCTGTGTCAAAAATTCAATAAAAATAAAAAAAAATTTAAGGTAAAAATGTAAATGGTTCAAAAACAGAAAGATTAGTAACAATCATTTATAACATAAAATCAATAAATAATTGAGTAATAAAGATAAACTAGTTAATTTAAGTGTTGTTTTTGAAAATTATATTTTAAATAATTGCCTGAAAGCCACATAAAAGTTGTTTTATAGACAAAACGGTATTTTACAAGATCCTGTTT
>NW_025401006.1:11988331-12008607 GCF_015345945.1 Tribolium madens
AGGTCTCTTGAAAAACGCACCCTTTTCGAAGGGTGTAGCTCCCTTACATAACATTTTTTTGTCCCAAAATTGAATATTTTTTTACTTATGATGCACAAAATTAATTTATCAATTGCCTATATAAATTTTAATATTTACAGGTAAATAATGGACTTTACCAACTTGTTGGAACACCCGGTGTCAAAAATTCAATAAAAATTAGAAAAAATTMAAAGGMAAAATTCGCTTCAAAAACAGYCAGAATAGTAACAATCATTTATAACATAAAATCAATAAATAATTGAGTAAWAYAGATAAACTAGTTAATTTAATTGTTGTTTTTGAAAATTATGTTTTAAATAATTGCTTGAAAGCCACATAAAAGTTGTTTTATAGACAAAACGGTATTTTACAAGATCCTGTTTATAGCCAATTGTGGCAAAACTGCAATCTACAAGTTTTTATTTGTTTTGCTTTCAAAGTGCATAACCGTAATTGTAACTTTTCGCGCCTCGTTCCATTTTGAAAGTGACGTACCCTTTGGGTTCGTCAGCGGACTTTCTAATTTCATCCCTCAACGTCGTCGTCGTAATTGCATTCTCTGCTTTTTCCGCTTCCTTCGCTTCCTCTTCCAAGGCTTTGATGTAATTCCGAAACTGGCCGGGCGTCTCGGCAGGTTGTTGTTCTGTGTTCGGCGTGAACAGGTCGACAGGAAGGATAGCAGGTGTCAGGAGTGGGTTTCCTGCTTCATGAAAACCCACACTCGCCGGCATTCCACTGCTACCTGCAAGCGGCAGGATTTCAGGAGTTTGACTGAAGCCGTAAACGATTTCGTGTTGGTAATAGGCGAGAGGTGATTGTGAATATTGTGCCGAAATGATGGAAATTGACAGGAATATTGCTAAAATTATAATTTGGGACGTGGGTACCTGAAAGTTGATTCAGATTAGGGTATTTACAAGTTTATTACTCGATTATGTAAGCTTGTAAATTATATTCAATTAATATTGTAGTTGTTTTGAGAAAAGGATCACTTGCAATTTTAATTTTGACCGCTTTTCACACTTAGTTACCTTGATCATAATTTATGTAATATGTAATTTACTTTTTTTTATTCTTAATATAAATATGTTTATGTAGGTAAACAGCAATCACAATTACTTCTGGTCGAGAATTGAGAAAGATGTAAATACGCGTTTATCAATCTTAAATAACCACAATTTTATCAATGTAAATGTTGCAGCTGCAACCTGACAGTTAATTAAAGTAATTAAAATAATTTTACAACTCTTTAAAACACTAAGAATTTCTGGTGTATTAATACTTAATAATTAATAATTCAGAAATAATGGTTTCTGAAACTTACCAGGTAATTGAAAAATAATAAAATGTAACGTTTTACAAAGACTAAAATTTTTCGAAATTTTTGTTTCTGAAAGTAAATAATTAAAAAAAAACACACGTTTGGTTCTATACTTTTTGATTACTCTTATACAGTTTCAAGAAATTACGAGTATAGTATTACACTGTTTTTTGTTGACTTTAGGTATCCCTAAGTAAAAAAAAACCTTTAGTGTTTAAATTGTTAATTATTATAATTTAATAAAAAATTGAATGAAAAATGTTTTTTAATTAGCGCTTTGACGTTAAAAACACCTACATTTCTTTGAATTATGAAAACACCGAAATTTTTTCAAGCAATTTGAAAACTAAGTTAGGTATTTAAAAATTATAAATCACTAGCAAACTTTTTTATTTTGTTTGCTGTGTAAAAACAAAAAATAATATAAGAAATGAAATATAAAAATGAAAATTAAATAAAAAAAGTAACAAAAAGTAAAAACTCAAAAAGAATAGTTTTTTGATATCAGTGTATAAGCCTAAAATCTTTTTTTAATTTGCGCTTTGACGTTAAAAACAACTTTTTCTTAAATTATAAAAACCTGGATTTTTTTTAAGCATTTGAAAATAGTTAGTTATTTAAAAGTTTGTATAGTTAAATCAGTTACAAGCTTTTGTATATGTTTGCAATGTAAATAAATCTTAAAAAGTAATATAGAAAATGTAATAAGGAATAAAGTAAGAAAAAAAAGTAACAAGAAATAAAAATTTAAAGAGAACAGTTTTTTGATATGTCTTAAAATTTTTGAAAAATGCTTTTTTAATCAATGTTTTGATATTAAAACAGTTACTTTTCTTTGAATTATAAAAATACCAATTTTTTTAAACAATTTTAGTTTTTTATATAAATCTAAAAGTTTAAAACCTTTTTTTCAATTTGCGTTTTGATGTTAAAAACACCTACTTTTTCTTGAATTATAAAAACCCAATTTTTTAACCATTTAAAAACGGTTAGTTATTTAAATGTTATATAGTTAAATCAGTTACAAACTTTTTATCTGTTTGCAATGTAAATAAAACTTAAAATGTAATATAGGTGAGTAAAAAGTAAGAAAAAAAGTTCCAAAAATAAACATTTGATGATAATAGTTTTTTGATATGAGTCTTAAAGTTTTTGAGAAATGCTTTTTTTATCAGTGCTTTGATGTTAAAACAGTTACTTTTCTTTGAATTATAAAAATATCGGAAATTTTTCAAGCAATTTGAAAACTAAGTTAAATATTTAAAAATTATAAAATAGTAACAAACTTTTTTTATTTAGTTTGTAATGTAAAAACATACAAAGTAATATAAATAACGTAAAATAACTACGAGATAAGTAAAAAAAGTAACAAAAAATAAAAATTGTATAAAAATAGTTTTTTGATGTCTCAAAGCTTTTGAAAAACTTTTTTTTAATAAGTTTTGGATGTTAAAACAGCAACTTTTCTTTGAATTATAACTACACTGAAATTTTTTCAAGCAATTTGAAAACTGAGTTAGTAGATATCAAGATTGCACTTAAAGTTATAAATCAATAACAATTTTATTTGGTTAGTTTGCAATAAAAAACAAAAGGTAATAAAAAGAAAAGAAATATAAGTAAAAAGTAACAGAAAGAGTAATAATAATTTAAAAATGAGGTTTTTGATAATAGAATCTAAAACTTTTGGAAAAATGCTTTTTAATTAGCGATTTTGCACTAGAAACACCTACTTTTGTTTGAATTAAAAACACTGAATTTTTTAAAGCAATTTGGAAACTAAGTTAAATATTAAACAGTTATAAATCAGTAACAAACTTTTTTTTTAACAGTTTGCAATGTAACACCACAAAAAGTCAATGAATGATGTATATTTGAGCTTGAGTTGAGTTCAAATTCACATTTTTATTTGAAAACTTGATATTTTGCAGTAGAATGTAGTCTATTTATTAAATTATTCATACCGAGCCCTATTCTGCATTTTATTAAAAATTACGCTTGCTAAAGCAGGACAATTAACCACAGTTTGTGTAATGAAATGAAATGCAAATCTTAAACAATCATCATTCTCATGTTTTCACCAAATACACATGCACACACGACACTCAAACTCAATTCGCAAGCAACACATGTCTCAAGTAAAAGTACTAACCATCGTGTGTTTAGGTACAGGACTTTTACCCAAGCCGATCGAGAATAAACTGAAATAACTGAATGAAATACATAATAAGTTGTGGGAGAGACTGGCACCCCTCTTATTCATTTTACAGTAAAAACATTGAAATATCATGAACAAGTTCATGGAAAAGTGCAATTCATTCTTGTTAAAATAGAAGCCTGTTGTAAGAATTAAAAATTGTAATTTAAAAAATGCGAATTGAAACATATTTTTATATAAATGTTGCTTAACAAAAATTTCAATTGCAAAAATTGTGTTTCATTTTTGGAATTTAAAAATTGGGTTAATTGATTGAATTTAATAAAAATGGTTCAGAAAGGTATCACGAATCTGTTCGAAGGTTAGATAACAGACCAATAATTAACATTAATTTTTGCTTCAGTTCATTTTTTCATTACACCACTATTGTTCTAATAGTTCCTACAGCCAAACTACTAATTAAAGTGAAAATTACAAAACAGAGTTTTCAATGTCATTTGATGAAAATATTGGGTCTATACCTTTCACTTAATTATGGCAACGATTAACAAAGCGTAAATTTTTCATATTTTTTGAAAGTTTTAATCAAGTTTAGAAAAAAAAAGTAAATTTGAAACAATTCTGCATAGCCAAGAATAAATCAGTGTCAAGTTTTTAATCTTGAACTTGTGCAGTTACTCTTTTTGATAATAATAAAGCTTATTTTAAGTAATTGTGAAAATTTAAATCACCTACATTTTCAAATTGTTATGAAAATGTTTCTTAAAACAGGATTTAAATGTTAAACGTCTATGTTTCCTAAAACTGATATACTTTTAATTATGTAATAAATTATTAAATATTTGACGTCATTCTCAAATATTAGATTTTATTAATTTTAGCAAAATGCACTTTGTATTTAGTTTCCAATAAAAAAATTACACATTTTATTTTTATTGACAAAAATTTGATAATTGTTTTCCACCAATAAAAGATATTTACCAATCTTTAGCAATAATGATTAATTGCAAAACCTTCTGATTTATTCATATTTGGATAGGACCATATTATGGTATATTTTATGACTATTGACAAGGTCACTTATACTTGAAAAACCCGGGAAAGGTGTGTCTGGTGATATGGTGGTGTGTCTATGACGTATAAATCTTTAAAAAGAAGCGAAAGTAAGGCAATCTTGCGTTATATAAAATATGTGTAATAGCTCGTGGTCTCGGAGGCTGTCTGAAATAATGATGAGAATCTGGTTCTAAAAAGTAGGTATTCCTATTTAAATCAGAACGGAAAACTCTAATTATGAAGAGAATTAGATATTTATTGTGATTGGCCGGTTGCAGAAAAAAAATCACATGTAAATCACATGTATTTTGCTTTTTTTTTCTATTTCGCGTCTTTAACAAAGTTATTAAAAACTTGTATCAGTGTCTTAACAGTCTAGTGTATTTTTTGTTTTCAATGTTGGTGACAATATCGTTGGAAAATATTATATTAAATAACAAGTTCTTGAAGCGTTGAAGCACGAATTTAAGTTAAGTAAAAAACGAGGGTTTCAAGAGGATTTATAGAACGAGTTTTTTATACTTTTTTTGTACTTCTTTTTTGTAATTTGCCTTCTTTTTTCGTTTTTAAACACAATTTTTTTACTTTAAAAAAGGCGGCATAAAAGACGTAAAATATAAAAAATTCAAAGAATCGTTTATTTCTCAACTCGGTTTGTTTCGAAATTTAGAACCCTTGCTGAATAGATAGATGCCTTTGCAGTGCTGCCAGGTCTGGTAAAATGTCTACTGATTTAGTGAAAACTTTTGTAAAAATGTAATATCTAATAATTTTTTAGAAATAAACTGCAATTAAGTACAGCTGAAAAGTTATGTAATTTGAAATAATTTTTTAAAGTAGAGCATTAAATTAACTTATTTGTGCATTTTATACGTTTTTTAATCCAAAAACTCAATAATTTTGCCAAAATTTTTTAAAACCAAGTTTAAAAATTACCAAATTAGTTAAGAAAATAGTTTTATTTGTTTTTTTTTTGAGATTAAACTTATCAGCGTCAAAAAATCGCTAATCCGAGTCAAAAAACGTATTATTTTAGCCTTTTTTGGAGTGTTTTTGTATGTTTTTCAACGAACGAGCAAAATTTTGTTAAAAACAAACCAAAAATTTACCAAATTAGACCAAAACTAGTATTATTTATGCATTTTTAGAGTGCTTAAGCACGTTTTGCTAAAACTGGCTAAAAAAAATAATATAATTTAGATTGAATTGATGCTATTTAAACTTGTTTTAATTTGTTTTTGAGTCAAAGATACTTATTTATTTTAAAAATCTTGCTGAAACATGCCTTAAACTTACAAAAATTAATCCAAATTGTTGTTATTTTGTTTGTTTCATTTGTTTTGAGTAAAATTTTATCAAAAAATAAATCGAAAAATACAAAATTTGGTTGAAAATGATGTTAGGTAGGTATTTTACCTTTTTCAAGTTTTTAAGCACGTTTTTAAGCTAAAATTTTAGTTTTTACGAAATTTTGCTTAAACAAACTAACAAAGCCAAATCAAGTTATTATTTTTGTCTTTCTCAAGTGTTTTAGTATGTTTTTTTCTGTAAAACGTAAATAGTTTGCAAAATTTAGTTAAAAACAAGCCAAAAAATTTCAGAATTTGACCAAAAACAGCCTTATTTTTGCCTTTCTTGAGCGTTTCAGCACATTTTTGTAAGAATTTGAAAAATTTATTTAAAAAATGTAAACTTTCGATAGTTATTAGAGAAATCTGGTGAAAATATGCATGTAAATCTGAAAATTTTTTCTAGTTCAGATCTGGCAAATTTAATTTTTTTGAGTTAGCAACACTGTAATTCGTATTTTCATGTACTATTTTACTGTCACAAAGCATTTGGAAAAGAGTCCGAAAATTCTAACAAACACAGTAATTTAGTTATTTACCTAACGTCTTTGAAAAATACCATTTCCCACATAAACAATTTGTTTGCAAATGTAGGAAGTTGCTTTCCACATATGTTAGGTAGTTACCTACAATATTTTTTGTAAAAAAAACAAAATAAAATAACTTATAATTCAGTTTGTTTTGCTGGGGGGTTGGTAACAGGTAAAATCTAGATTGATAATATAAATATAATATAATCTATCAGCTTAAATAAACTGTCATTTATTGTAAAAAAAATCGTTTACCTTATTTTTTATTTAGTTTGCCATGTAAAAACATACAAAGTAATATAAAAAATGTAAAATAACTACTAAAAAAGTAACAAAAAATAAAAATTGTATAAAAATAGTTTTTTGGTATCTCAAAGCTTTTGAAAAACTTTTTTTTAATAAGTTTTTGATTCTTCTTCTTGGATCTTCTTGATATGGAAACGATGAATAAAAACACGATTAGCCCGTCACACCAAACTTTTATTTAAAACACTTTTTGATAATAAACAGCAACTTTTTTTTGAATTATAAATACACCGAAAAATACAATTTCCCTTATAAACAATTTGTTTGCAAATGTAGGAAGTTGCTTTCCACATAAGTTAGTTATAATTTTTGTAAAAAAAATCAAAAATAAAAGAACTTAGAATTCAGTTTGTTTTGCTGGTGGGTTGGTTTCAGGCAAAATCTAGATCGATAATATAAATATAATATAATCAGCTTAAAACTGTCATTTATTGTAAAAAAATCGTTTGCCTTAAATTCACAATGAGCGACAGTTAAGAAGTTAGAAGTAAAAACTGTTAAAAATTTTTGTTGACAGTAGCGATACCAACCTAATAAATAAAAGCATTGCAGTTAAAAAAAACTGGTTTCCGTAACCGGTAAATAGCAATCTGTGTACAAAATCAATTAGAAAGCACTTGTGTATTGTGTGTTGCCTGGGTGCAAAAAACCGTAGGCGACATCTCTCCACATGTCGTGTAATTTTTACAAAAAGTTGATAAAGCAGCAAGTTTGTAATAATTTAATGAAATTGTGATCTGTTTTACCGACATGACTAAGTCGCCACGGAAGTGATCAGTCATCTTTTCTGGAACTTAACGTTGCTCCCCGTACTCTGTATTAAAAAGACAAAGTGTCTCAACATTGAATATTTTTTCGAGTATTTACTTAGACAAAGTCGTGCGTATTTCGTGGAGTTTAAACGTGTAAAAAATCATCGAAAGTCTCCATTTGACCTACGTGGTGTCTGTGAGTTTTGAAGGAGGCCATCTTTGCAATCTCCTATCAGAGGTCCTTGGCTCGAGGTTTCATTGTCTGGTGAAAAGCCAGTATTTATTACACATACACTCCGTCAAATGGCTTTAAAACGAATTAATAAGGTATGTTAGAGTTTACAGTGAAAGTGATGTTCGCATGTGGTGGCAGATCGTCTCGTTAAAATTGTTTTTGTGCCAGTTAAACGCCCTTAACGATTTTGCATCCGACACTGGAATACCGTTTAATCCGGTTTTTTCAAACACGATTAACCTCCACCACCATTTTCGGCCCCACAAAAACCGTATAAAAGCCATTTGGCAGCTCGTGACAGCGTTTGACCATTTTCCTCCTTATCAAATGGCACAAAAATGCCGGATGTAACGTAACGATTGACCAAAAACTGCGATTTTCACGCATTTCTCGCATTGTGGCTAATTTTAAGTGATCTTTCACGCTTCTAACCTCTCCATATTAGGGCCCCCACTTTCAGGTGTCTATTATTAACCCGATACCTGTTCAAGTGGATTCCTACTAACTGTTCTTGTCTTTCAGGAACTACAAGACCTCGGCAGAGATCCTCCCGCACAATGTTCAGCAGGACCTGTTGGAGATGATTGTAAGTGTGGAAATTATCGTAAAACTTGTCCTAAAGCACGTCTATGTTTATTACAGTATTTCACTGGCAAGCCACAATTATGGGACCAGTAAGTTTACTTTTTTTACCCCACATTTAGCAACAAAGCTATTAATAGACTTTTCATTTATTTATTATGCAAACATTGGACTTATTGATTTGAGTTTTCGATTCAAAAATGAGTCAACTAGTCCTGTTGTTTCATATTCATAATTACATTGGGGCGTTTTAAGGCTTCCGATTAAATGAGTTTTCTTTGCAGCCTGATAGTCCATACCAAGGAGGAGTATTTTTTTTAACAATTCATTTCCCAACAGACTATCCGTTCAAACCACCTAAAGTTGCGTTTACTACAAGAATTTATCATCCAAACATAAACAGTAATGGTAGCATTTGTCTTGATATACTACGTTCGCAGTGGTCACCAGCACTTACAATTTCAAAAGGTATGTTATCTCACTTTCTCGAATAGTTCGATTTTATTGTCATGTGTGACTCAAAATTCACTCCATAATCAGAAATGCTGTCGAAACTATCAAAAATGATTGTGGATGCCAGTGAATTGAAAACCAGAGTTTTTAGTAATCAATTATGTAACAAAAACACTTTCCAATACAATTAATGTATGCCACATGTGTGCATGCATGATTTTCAAGTGGAGTTTTGTCAATTTTTCATTTACAAAGCACGTTGGTAATTAATATAAATTTTTATCATGTAGATGACTACATGTTATTGAGGTCATTGTTTATTAATTAAATCGGATTTAATGGATTTTGTTATTTGTTTACAGTTTTTCCTGTTCTCTTTTTTTTGTTAATACAGTTACTATTTGGATGAATCTAACTGTTAAAACGTCTAAATGAAACAAAAATTTCTAGATATAGCAAAACTACGCTTTAGATTAATAAATTTCAATGATTATTTTTACAAAAATAGACAGTTTTGATGAGTAATTCCACTTTGATAAGCAATAAGTAACGTTTGTTGTGTACCAGGGTGACCAACTTTAGAAAATTTAACATCAGGACATTAATAATAGCGTTACAAGAGATTTTTCATAGCCGAGTTGTTTATAACATCCAGGGAAATAATAAATGTAAGGCTATAAAACACAACGGTGATATAACCTTACTTAATTATTATTTTTGTTAATTTTTTATTACCTACACTTGAGTGCAAAAAAACGCAAATTGATTTTTTTTATAATGTAATTTGGCCTGTTAATAAATGCCAGTTTTTTGACGTTGTTTTTTTCACAATTTACAATTTCTGGCATCTTAACTTCTATCAAGTTTTTCCATGTTTTTCTATTTCGTTTTTAACACTGATACTGGCAAGACCACCAAATATGACCTTTCTTTTGATAGTTTCCTAACCTTTTTCATACTATGTAACTCTCTGAAAAATTTGACAGTTTTATTTTTGACAATTTGCGTTTTTTTTGCACTCAAGTGTACAATAATATACTTATGTTGGAAGTATTATTTTATTGTTTTCGTAAATGAACTTATATTTTTTTTAGTTCTGCATTTATTAAAGTAATTTTCTAACTTTATAATACGAAATACTTGTTAAAATAACAAGAAACTGCAAAGAAATAGAAAAAAGTCTTAAAATTCGTTCTATTACCGGTAGAATTCCAACATAATAATAATAAAGCGGCTTTATTGAATTGTACGTATAACAAATAAACAGAAAAGTAAATTAATAAAACTGAAAAAATAAGCAAAGAAGAAGTTTGACTAAAATTATGAAAAACTACTCAAAAAGAAAGAACAGAAAATAAAACAATAAGAAAATAACAAAAAGCAAAAGTAAAAAACTAGAAGTACGAAAAATGTTTTTTTTTTACTTTTTGCGAAAATTGTTCACTGAAAGTTTTTCTTTAAACAAATGAGAAGAATTGTATAACTTTATTGTACTGTAGGAGAAAGATCTTTTAAATATTGCTGTTTTAAATGACAGGGTTGCTTTATTTTTTGAGATGGTCAAAGAAAGAGGTGGGGTTATTCCTATGATTTATAATGAGGCATTTTAAGTCTTTTTTATTTGATTTTGTATTAATTTCATCACGAAATACTTCTGTTAATACTTAGTTCTACTAAATACATTTTTATCAATGTTATACCCTACAATATCGGTATTTACCCACCTCTAATCCATTAGTGCCCTTGGTCAATAATAAAAATGATTATTGTCTTTTAGGAGAGAAAAACAACTTCACAATCTCTCAATAAACTAAATAATGTTTATTTAACTTTATTTTTAATTTTTTTAAATGTAATTTTCAAATTTTTATTTATACTTTAGTAACGGTCTATTTAGTTTCTAGTGTTCGAATAAGTAATGAAGTAATGCGTAATATGTCATCGATAAAACATTAACATTTTTGCAGTTTTTTGAAACTTTGCATATAATTTATCATTTTATTCAAATAGGTTTTAAAAATTTTAAAATTTTAATACTATTGCACACATATTTTGTACAAATGCACCTTCATATAACAAATTTTGTGTTGATAAATAACTTATTACGATTAATACTGCGCTGTAATGTAATAAATTTACTTTGTTTGCTACTTTGACATTTATAACCTTTATGCGATATCCCTAGGTAAATAACAGTTTTCTTGATATAATTTCTCTTCGTTTTTTTGTTTTGTATGAGGTGTTGAGACTTAAAATTTATTGTGAAATTTGACACACCTAATGAGAATTTAATATGAAATAGGTTGAAACAAAATATTATTATTTTTCATCAGTTTTATTGAGTCATAACTGTTATGAATTATGTTTTTTAACTACAAACGTACGTAATCCAGTCAGTTGTTATTGTTTTTAATATTTATTAGAGCGAACACGTTTTTTTTGTATTTTTATTGTTTTAATATTAAGTGATTCAAGAGTTGATTTTATTGCGTGGGGAATTTGTAACAATTTTTTATTGGTCAATGTTATCACAGTTAATAATACTAGGTGAACAGAGAGTATGCAATTTAACGTTTTTTCTAATTTTTTGTTTTTGAGTTCTGCAAAATTTTTAATTTTATTAAATGGCAAAAAATTACAAATGTTACTTTTTGTTCACTTCTTGTGGTGTGAATAGTTGGTAGGGTGTAAATAGTGAATAGTTGTAGTATTGAGTGTGTTTTTTGTTTCAGTACTCTTATCAATCTGCTCACTTTTGTGTGACCCGAATCCAGATGATCCCTTAGTACCAGAAATCGCTAGGATATATAAAACCGACCGGGAAAAGTACAACGAGCTAGCCCGCGAGTGGACTCGCAAATATGCTATGTGATGCCCCGGCCCCCAAACCCCACACTTCACACTTTAGATAAAAACAACTTATTTAATTGCAACACTCGGGGGGGATAAGCCAGCGTCGATAATTTCTGTCAAACAAGTTGTATATTTGCTTTGGACTGTGCTCCCTCCGTCACTTACTACCACAGTATCCATTGGGGTTTTTAAAGTGTTCAAAAATCATTTATAATCTACATTAAATTTGAAATTCTTTTGTTTGAATATATTGTGGTTGTAAGAAGTCAAGTGTTGGGTTGCGTTTTTCTTTCCCACTTGCACCCGACTTCCTTGCTGCTGATGCTGGAGAGTAGTGAAAGTGCGTGTTGCTTGTTTGTTTGATATAAACACTCGGCAGGCATTTTTAGTACTTGATTTCAACGTCGGGTCCCGGATTTTCTATCCAACGTATGGATGACACTCATATACTAATATAATTGTTAGATAAATTAATATGTAGGTTTTGTGGTTCAACTAGGTGTATTGTAATAAATGATTTTTTTGCAATTTCTCTACATTCTATACATGTTTAAAGTTTTTAATCTTCTAGATCTCAGATGTCTAGTTCTATTCGGCTAAATTTTAAAGGTGAGATGACTCTTATCGGCATAAACGTTTAGTTTACACTGAAGTTGACCAATGAGCAAACAGAGCGTTCACAATTTTGACATCTGATCGTTATTTTTTAAAACAAGTGGCAGTTTTGTTTGCTCGATTACACTCTAGAGCAATTCCCCAACACTTAAAAAATTATTCAGACAAATCGTAGAAAACCGATCTTGGCAAAATTTTTCAAATAGATTAAGTATAACGTAATTTATTTCACTCAGATGTGAACACTTGTTTATTTGCAGTTATGACTGTACTATTTAAACCATGTAAAACTTTTTATACATAAATATAATGTGTAAAATAACGAATGTAATAAATAAGAGATTGCTTCCTGTCCCTCGTGAAATCTGATTTCCGGGACCCCCACGCAGGGTTGTCTCCTCCCTTACTTTTATTGAGACACAATTATTCTCATTAAATTATTCAGTGTATAATACCAATTAATTAGGAAGGATTTGTTACATAATATATATTTTTTCTCCGCAATTATCAGGAAATTAAAATAAAATACAGTTAAATCTGTTGTTTTTTATTGGTGTTGTATGTTGGTGGTTTTACTGAAAGTGAGAGTGACGAAATTCGGCAATTTAAATTATTTTTGTTTACCGTTTTGTTTGGTTTGTGTGGATAATAAAACATTGTAACTGGAAAATAATTTTTTATTCTTCAGGACATAAAAATTTTTTCAATACTGACGTCTTGATGTGATAAAATCCACATGGCGAAATTTCTAAAATTAAAGTGTTTTCAGGACTAGTAATAATTTCAGCAAATATTGATGTACAAACTAAACCGCATTCGACGGTGATCGATTTTTAAAAATACTTGTCCTAGAGATTCAAAAAGTGCATAAAACGACTTTGAAGATTTACAAATTTACTAAGTTTTTAAAGGTGAGTTCGGTAGTAAATTGTAAAAATGATTGATTTTTACTTAGAAGAAAATTAAATGTGCTTTCAAACAGTACCAAAACATAAGGAGCTATCACTAATAATTCCAGAATTATTGGCGGTAGACCACTCCAAGTATCGAAAATCGAAAAAATCAAAATAATCACCTTTCAAATGAATCCATAGAACTTATTTTACATTTCTAGAGGTCTTAAAGACTCAATAAAGTGCATAAATCGTTACTGGGTCAAGTTTAAAAAATTACGAATTTTTTTTACCTTAAGTCGTAAAATCACTTGAGATGTAGTTTTGTAGACGTTAAATTACGCGCTGAACACGATGCTACCAGTTAAAATACTCTACGATGTATAGTTTTTGAGATATTGAATAATAAAGTTAAGAATAAGGCTAGAAAATCCGATTTTGACCAAAATATCAGAATTTTTTTATTGTTATGAAAAACTAGTACTATATGTAAAATTAACCGGAGAACACGCCTGTACAAACCGTTTTGACCTAGGACTCAAAGTTTTTGAGATATGATTTTTTTTAATAAAAACTCTAAAACTATACTACAATGATATAATATTTTGACGTGAGCCTATGTAAAATGTTCCGGGGAATCGATTGGCGTCAAGAAAACTGCAAAAATTCCTAATAGTTTTGAAGTTATAAGCGGATTTTTATTTTTGATATTTCTGACTTTATCAGAAATTTTCTCGATAACTATTCATCGTAGAGCACTGAACTTCTTAGTATATGATAGAAAATTCAGTTTTCTGTTCAACGGTACCAAATATAAGAGGTTATTTCCAATAAGTCCGGAGTTATTGCTATTAGACCGCTCCTAGTGCCAAAAATCGACCAAAATCCAAAAAAATTTTATCTTTAAAATTGATCTATTTAACGTTTTTTACATTTCTAGAGGTCTTAAAGACTCAAAAAAGTGCATAAAACGTTATTGGGTCAAGTTTAAAAAATTATGAATTTTTTGAATTTCTGAAGGTGAAATAGTCAATTTACCTTAAGTGGTAAAAACGCTTGAAATATGGTTTTCTAGACGTAAAATTACGCCCTGAGCACAATGCAACAAGTTAAAATACTCTACGATGCATAATTTTTGAGATATTGGGTAATAAAGTTAAGATTTAAAAGATTTTGCTGTCGTAAATTTTAAAATAGACGAATTGGCTCATTTTTATCAGAAATAAGATTAATAATTTTGATATAATTTTAAATAAAATAGCTATCACTAATTCCGGAGTTATAAAGTACCTACAGTTTTTTAAACAAAACAGTAATGAGCTCAAACAAGTTTTTTTTTCTTTGTTTTGTTAAAAAATCGAATAATATTATGTTTTATTAACGATTGTTTTGCTTTTATAATACATCATTGTCACTTGAAACAGATTTTATCGCATAATGTTGTTACACAAAATGAGAGAGAAGTTTTTTTCTGCAATTCATTATACTTTTGATTATTACTTAAAATTAAACTTTAAATGTTGACCATCACAGTTATCTATTTATTTACTCTAAATTCCGTATTGTTATCAGTTGTGCAAGACACAATCTTGAACAGTTTAATTTAAAACTTTCTCCGACATGGATGTACAAATAATCCTAGAGGGTCCCAAAATCTCACCCAATTCATACTTGAAACAAAATTTGGGCCAATTTTTCTTTGATTCCGCCACAAAATTTAAGGACCGGATATGTCAAGTAAGTCGTTAAAATAAATAAACTAAAATAACGAGACTTTATTTAGATTGATGCCAAAACCGATAAGAGCGAAACATTCCTAAGTGTTAAACAAAGAAGTGTTAGAGTCGCTTTGGAGATGCAAAGCCGCGGAATAACACCAAATGATGTGATTTTGACTTGTTCTAGAGTAACTCTAGACACACCAATTCCCATAATTGCTGCTTTTTATCTCGGAGTTAAAGTTGCAAACTCAGACCCAACACTTTCAGTGACACAAACGGCTCATATGTTATCACTTGTAACCCCAAGAATGATTTTCGTCGAAGAAACCTCAATCAATATAATTGAAGAAAGCCTCAAACACGCAAATCTTCACTCAGAGATTGTTGTTTTTGGAAAATCGGACAAATATCCAACACTTGACCATTTTGACCAACCCAAAGAAGATGAAGACAAATTTCACCCTCTTTCTGTCAATATTCACGACACAGGTGTGATGTTTTTTAGTAGTGGCACCACAGGACTCCCGAAAGCTATCTGTCACAGCCATTTCAGTTTCCTAAATCTTAGTTCTTGTTTTTGGTAACAAAATTTTAACAAATCGAATTAAATTCTACTGTAAGTTTTAGCGAATCAGCACTTAAAGTTGACACTACACTTTCTTTTACTACATTTTATTGGATATCAGGACTCATGATGTTGACTTGCTCATTTTTAAAAGGTGGTTGTCGAATTGTCTGTAGTAAAGTACCAGAAGCTAAAGACGTTTTTGGAATAATTCAAAAATATAAAGTAGGTGTTTTGTGACACTTAATATTTCTCTAATTTTTATTATTTAGGTAACTTGCTTGTTTTTGGCACCAATTTTAACGTATCCTCTCACAAATTTTGAAAATAGTGGTAATTTTGACACTTCTTCGCTTCATTCAATTTTAACAGGTGGGACTGCTATAAGCGAACAACAAATGCGTAAACTTTACACTACTTTTAAACACACTTGTGTTTTATTTGCCTACGGGATGACCGAAATTGGAATGGTTGGAATGTTTATACCAGAAAATGATAAAGCTATAATGGCGAGAAAACTGACTTCTTGTGGGAAAGTCGCAATTGGGGTTTCACTGAAGGCACGAATTTCATCTCTCACTTCAATTTTTACCAGATTTATTTTAGTTGGTCGATATTGAAACCAATAAAACGCTGGGTCCGAACCAGAAAGGGGAATTTCGGGTCAAAACCCCTTTCATGATGAATGGGTACTACAAGGCCGATTGCTCTGATATTTTCGACGAAGATGGGTTTCTCAAGACGGGAGATGTGGGTTATTATGACACAAATGGGTGTTTATACATTGTGGAGAGACTTAAAGAAATGTTCAAGTATCTATCATGGCATATAGTTCCTTCGGTAATTGAAAATGTCTTGCTTGAACATCCTGAAATCAAAGAAGCGGCTGTTTTTGGGATGCCTATAAATGAAGAAGTTGGGGAAGCACCAGCGGCGTGTGTGGTTTTGCACAATGGAAGTAAAGTAAGTGAAGAGGAAATTGGGGAGTTTGTTGCAAGTAAGTTGTCGGATCGAGAGAAACTGAGAGGAGGGGTCTTTATAGTCGACGAACTTCCAAGAACACCAAGTGGGAAGTTGAGGAGACGAGACGTTAAAAATTATATTTTAAGTTTAAATGAAAAGAACAAATAAAGTAATGGATAATGATCTATAAATTTCTGTATTTTTTTGTTGTAAAAAAACTGCTTAAATGAATATTGACTTTCAATTTTTTTTAGCTTTGTCTGAATTTTTTATTTTGTAATTATTAATTTTTCATCTTGTTTCTTTTTTTCTCACTTTATTAATTCTTTATATTGCATTGTATTCCATTGTATTTTTTATTTTCTAATTCAAGTTTTAGAACAAAAGTTTTTGTTTCACTAGATTTTTTCTTTCTCTTCTATTTTTACTTTTTTGTTTTATGCATCGTGTCTAGAAACTACAGCCTTGTTTTTTACGAGGGGTCTTTGTAGTCGTCGAACTTCCAAAACACCGAGTAGGAAGTTGAGAAGACGAGACGTTAAAAATTATGTTCTAAGTTTTGAAAAAAAAATGTAAATAAAAAGAAGAAATAAAGTAATGGATAATGATCTATAAATTTCTGTATTTTTTGTTGTAAAAAAAGTTACTTAATTGAATATTGACTTTTCCAAATCTTTTTAGCTTTCTATGATTTTTTATTTTGTAATTATTAATTTTTCATCTTGTTTTATTTTTTCTCACTATTAATTCTTTATATTGCATATTTTATTTTCTAATATCACTACTTCGAAATTTTCTACTTTTCTAAACAAGATTTCTTTGACTTTGAATTTTATTTGTTGGCTTTTTCGTTTTGTATTTCATTTCAAAGAACAAAACTTTTATTTTTTATTTTGGTTATTCCATAGTATTTTTTATTTTCTAATTTTCAAGTTTTAGAACAAAAGTTTTTGTTTCACTAGATTCTTTCTTTCTCTTCTGTTTTTATTTTTTTGTTTTATGCATTATGTCTAGAAACTACAACCTTGTTTTTTACGAGGGGTCTTTATAGTCGACGAACTTCCAAGAACACCGAGTGAGAAGTTGAGAAGACGAGACGTTAAAAATTGTATTTTAAGTTTTAAAAAAAATGTAAATAAAAAGAAAAAATAAAGTAATGCATAATGAATGATCTATAAATTTCTGTATTTTTTTGTTGTAAAAAAGTTGCTTAATTGAATATTGACTTTTTCAAAATTTTTTAGCTTTACCTGACTTTTTTATTTTGTAATTATTAATTTTCCATCTTGTTTCTTTTTTTCTCACTATTAATTCTTTATATTGCAGATTTTATTTTCTAATATCACTACTTAGAAATTTTTTCTTTTTCTAAACAAGATTTCTTTGACTTTGAATTTCATTTGTTGGTTTTTTTCGTTTTGTATTTCATTTCAAAGAACAAAACTTTTATTTTTTATTTTGAGTATTCCATAGTATTTTTTATTTTCTAATTCAAGTTTTAGAACAAAAGTTTTTGTTTCACTAGACTCTTTCTTTCTCTTCTGTTTTTATTTTTTTGTTTTTGCATTATGTCTAGAAACTACAGCCTTGTTTTTTACGAGGGGTCTTTATAGTCCACGGACTTTCAAGAACACCAAGTGGGAAGTTGAGAAGACGAGATCTTAAAAATTATATTTTAAGTTTAAATAAAAAGAACAAATAAAGTAATGGATAATGATCTATAAATTTCTGTATTTTTTTGTTGTAAAAAAGTTGCTTAATTGAATATTGAATTTTTCTAATTTTTTTAGCTTTCTCTGACTTTTTTATTTTGTAATTATTAATTTTTCATCGTGTTTCTTTTTTTCTCACTTTATTAATTCTTTATATTGCAGATTTTATTTTCTAATTTTACTACTTCGAAATTCTCTACTTTTCTAAACAAGATTTCTTTGACTTTGAATTTCATTTGTTGGCTTTTTTCGTTTTGTATATCATTTCAAATAACAAAACTTTTATTTTTTATTCTGGTTATTCCATTGTGTTTTTTATTTTCTAATTCAAGTTTTAGAACAAAAATTTTTGTTTCACTAGATTCTTTCTTTCTCTTCTATTTTTATTTTTTTGTTTTATGCATTATGTCTGGAAACTACAGCCTTGTTTTTTACGAGGGGTCTAAAAAAAACTAATTCCATTTCCAAAATAACTCCACCGAAATTTCAGTAATTCTAATAATTCATCGTCATTTCACTGTTTTCAGATTAATTTCTGTAGTTTCGAACTAATTCCTGTAATTCCCACTTAATTTTCGTACTTTCAAAATAATTCTTGCAATTCCAAATTAATTCTGATAATTACAATAAGAAAGTCGGAAATTTTGAAAAGAAATTTCAAGTACCTATTCTTAAAGTTCAGCAAATCTATTCGAGCTGGATGTATTAATCTGGATAATATTGAAGAAAATGAAGGTAAGTCCAAATCAATTTTCAAAATAATACAGTAAAATATTTAAAAAAATGTATTGCATTGCGATAAGATTTATTAAGATTTATCTTAAAATGATGCGTAAATCGTAAAGATTGTAAAGAAAATATAAATAAAAAAATCTTATAGAATTAATTTCTTTACAAATGGACAAACAATTTTTTTCTTTCTTTAACCGCTCTGGAGTTTAAAATCGTAGAAGATTTTTTTTTATTATTTTGTGTTTTTCACTTTGTTTTTAGTTCACAAAACAAGTTTTGTTATAGCTTCGCATTTTTATAATTTCTCATTTTCTAGCATTTCTTGGCGTTATCTCATGCCTTCTGTGTTATGTTTATAAAATTTTCCTCAATTAAATCCCTCAATGGTTTAAAGTTATTATTTTTTTCCTAATTCAATTAGTGACACCTGCCGTACTATTTGTGGAATCATGCAAATTGGTATTAAGTATCTTATTGTTAAATTGCGCCTAAAATATTTATAAACAAATATATTATTTGGTAAATAATATTTTGCGACAAGGGTATAATAAATGCACACGATGCAATAATAATAAACAAAATAACAAACACCTTATATTTATAAAAAATATAATATTTTTTTAAGTTTTATTTTCTAATAGAGTAATCAATATCAGGAATGTGCGTAATACTACTAAAAAAACATCGATTAATGAATGAATAATGAATAAAATCAATAATTAGCATCGTGACTCACTCGTCGGGTTGTCATCCCAAAATAACTTTCCATTTACCAAACTAGAGAAATATTTTCCCCCAAAATTAGCAACAATTACGGACTGATTCCTAGTGACAAATACGATAGTCAACAATTATTAAGACACTACCTTTTCATGCAAACCAATTAAAGTTTTAATTATATTTTAATATAAAATTGAGGGTTGATTTATTTCCTCCCTCACATTATCAATATAATTTTTTTATAAACACTAGAAACGGTAATTTTTGTGAAAAAAAATAGTAAATTACACATTGGGTGTAAATTACGTGTTCATGGAAGCGGTAAATTTGTTTATGCGGTGTTAATATTAAAAGGCATATAAATATGTGAGCTGCAGTCTGAAAAGCATCACAGAAGAATAAAGTACAAGCGAGAAAGAGTGACTAGAAAAGAAAAAAATGGCCAAACAGATTATTCTGGTGAGTTTAATTTTTTATTTATTTAATTTTTTATTTTTACATTATTTTTTGCAGATTTTTGTAATTTTAATCGCTTTTTGTGCGTTTACTATTTCCTACCCTGCTCCTGACGCCGTTTTCGAGCCGGAATTCGCCCTTCGGGACTACTCGGGCGAAAGACGAAGATACAATTTAATCCCCGAGTACGATTTTGGCGAAGACCAAGCCTTGCATCATTCCGATGACGCTTTCCCCACTGTTACATAAGAAAATTTCGTGTAATAATAAAATATTTATTATC
>NW_025401006.1:12009737-12010925 GCF_015345945.1 Tribolium madens
ATATTACTTACTACTCTCATGTTTTCTACTTTTTTAAATAGTATTTTTTTGTTTTTGAATTTCATTTGTTTGCTTTTTTGTTTTGTGCTTTATTCRAAAGAACATTTTTATTTTTTATTCTAGTTGTTCCGTTGTTTTTTTTATTTTTTAGTTCAACTTTTAGAACAAAAGCTTTTGTTTCATTAGAGTATTTCTCTTTTGGGTTTGATTTTTATTTGTTTTATGCTTTATTATGTCAAAAAACTACAATCTTACTTTTTTTACTTTTTTTTCTTACTTTGTTAATGTTTTATTTTCATTTGTGTTGTTTCAATTAAATCCCTCAATGGTTAAGAGTTATTAATTTTTTCTTAATTCAATTAGTATCATCTGCTGTACTATTTGTGGAATCATACAAATTGGTATTAAGTATTTTTTATGTATTTTTTATGTTACTTGAAATAATAATGCTTAGTTGGTGATTTTTTTATCTTATTGGGGAAAATATTAATATGTGTACCAGAAAACCTTATTTATTCTTTATAATTTTTTTGTATGGGGCTCTTTGTTTATGCGTTGTTAATATTAAAAGGCATTTAAATAAGTGAGCTGCAGTCTGAAAAGCATCACAGAAGAATAAGGTACTATCGAGTTTTGAAAAGAAAATGGCCAAACAGATTATTCTAGTGAGTTTAATTTTTTATATATTTTTATTTTTACTTAATTTTTTTCAGATTTTTGTAATTTTAATCGCTTTTTGTGCGTTTGCTATTGTCTACCCTGCTCCTGATACCGTTTTCGAGCCGGAATTCGGGCGAAAGACGGAGATACAATTTAATCCCCGAGTACGATAAAAAAATAAAAAAAAATAAAAAAGAGCAAAATTACAAGAGTATATTTCCACCCCTTTCGCTACTACTCTCTGTTTTATTCACCACTAAATACATTTCGAATAAAATAAAAGCTGCGAAAAAGCCCACGACTGAAATCAGTCAGGAGTTTTTTTCGTTAAATTGCGTAAAGGAAACAAAACTCGAATTAAAAATGTCAAGTTTTCTTCACTTCAATAATTTATTCATATTACAGTTTTTGTTTTCTAATATTACTTACTACTTTGATGTTTTCTACTTTTTTAAATAGTATTTTTTGTTTTTGAATTTTATTTGTTTGCTTTTTTGTTTTGTGCTTTATTCTAAAGAACATTTTTAT
>NW_025401006.1:12011899-12033199 GCF_015345945.1 Tribolium madens
TTTGAATTTTATTTGTTTGCTTTTTTGTTTTGTGCTTTATTCTAAAGAACATTTTTATTTTTTATTCTAGTTATTCCGTTGTTTTTTTATTTTTTTAATTCAACTTATAGAACAAAAGCTTTTGTTTCATTAGAGTCTTTCTCTTTTGGGTTTGATTTTTATTTGTTTTATGCTTTATTATGTCAAAAAATTACAATCTTATTTTTTCTTACTTTGTTAATGTATTATCTTCACCTGTGTTGTTTCAATTAAATCCCTCAAAGGTTAAGAGTTATTAATTTTTTCTTAATTCAATTAGTATCATCTGCTGTACTATTTGTGGAATCATGCAAATTGGTATTAAGTATTTTTTTTGTATTTTTTTATGTTACTCGAAAAATAATGCTTAGTTGGTGATTTTTTTATCTTATTGGGGAAAACATTAATACCAAGTGAATAAAAAGTATGGAACCAAGCATTTTTTCGTAAACTAAGCACTTTACAAAAAAAACTAATTAGTGTAGTGTAAAGTCCAATTAAAATCAAGAATAACATTTTTCGAAATTTCTTTTAGTTTTCGAGTTCTGGAAAAAAAAATTTTTTTAAATGGCAACCCACTATGGTAATTTTTTTAATTAAAGATTATGATCTAAAAATGACCTCTAATTAAACAGAATTGTTTTCTAGTCAGTACTTTTTTTTAAATAAATTGTTAAAGTTGCGTTTCGAGCTCATCACGAAGATTTTCCTAACTTGAACGAAGGAGTCGTTTCATGACTTTGGTCGTTGGAGAGTCCGGTTTTTGGTGCAGGTGCTTTGGGGTGGTACCGGATGGATCAAAAAATGTAAAACCAAATCATTTTCTTCTATTTTTAGTCGATTCGAAACCACCCCAAAGCACCTGCATAGAAATCAGCGCTCTCCCATGATGAAAAGTATGAAACAACCACTTCGGTTAAGTTCGGAAAATCTTCGTGATGAGCTCGGAACGCAACTTTAACAATTAATTAAAAAAAAAGTACTGGCTAAAAAACAATTTTATTTAATTAGAGGTCATTTTTAGATCATAATCTTTAATTAAAAAAAATACCATGGTGGGTTGCCATTTAAAAAAAAAAATTTTTCCAGAACTCGAAAACTAAAAGAAATTTCGAAAAATGTTATTCTTGATAAATGGTCACATTTTAATTGGACTTTACGCTACACTAATTATTTTTTTTCATAAAGTGCTTAATTTACGAAAAAAACGATTGGTTCCATACTTTTTATTCACCTGGTATGTGTACCACAAAACCTTATTTATTCTTTATCAATTTTTTTTGTATGGGGCTCTTTGTTTATGCGGTGTTAATATTAAAAGGCATATAAATAAGTGAGCTGCAGTCTGAAAAGCATCACAGAAGAATAAAATACTATCGAGAAAAGAAAATGGCCAAACAGATTATTCTGGTGAGTTTAATTTCTTATATTTTTTTTATTTTTACTTAATTTTTGCAGATTTTGCGATTTTGGCGAAGACCAAGCCTTGCATCATTCCGATGACGCTTTCCCCACTGTTACATAAGAAAATTTCGTGTAATAATAAAATATTTATTATCTTATTTTGTACAATWTGAGTAAATAAAAAGTAAAACAGCAAAATTACAAGAGTATACTTCCACCCCTTTCACTGCTACTCTCTGTTTTATTCACCACTAAATACATTTCGAATAAAATAAAAGCTGCGAAGAAGCCCACGACTGAAATCACAGAAAGTGGCGTCGATTTCCTCTTCGAACACCTGCTGTTGTATCTGCATTTTCGCTCGTGGAGTTTCACCTTGCTGGCTTTGGCCTGGAAGTTGCAACCATTGTCCGAATTTCTGCAAGGAAAGTCGAGCTTTTTGCACAAATCTTCTAGAACTGAATTTCGATTGTAGACGATCAGTTCGTGACATTCAGGGCAATTTTCTAGTTTAAATGAGCAGTTTTCGCACACTGCGTGGCCTCTTAGACACTCACTGATTGGCGGAAACATGTATTCGGTACAAACTAAGCACTGGAATTCTTCTAAAATCTCTTTACGGAGCATGTTTTAAACACTAAGACTACAAAAATGTCAAAAATAATATGTTGTGTCAAAAATGTCATTTTCTCTTGTAGGTAGATTAATAATGTTGTGCTTTATTTCTTAGATACGAGTAGAAGTATCGAAAGATCAAAATATTTTGTAATTGAGTCATTTTTGGATTCGAAAAAGTATGTGTGTAAAATATCAAATAAAATGACAAGTGAAAAGGTAAAACGTCATGATCAAAAAGATGACGATTTTAATAACTAAAGTGTACCTTTCGACTTGTCATTTTATTTGACGTTTCCCGTGCAGTTAGTTCAAAAACAGACATACGTTTTCGGATTCAAAGATGATTCTTGATCTTTCGATAGGGACAACTTGATTCTAGAAATGGTTAGGTAAGTACTTTGTTTTTTCTTTTGTTACTCAAAATAATAATGTTTAGTTGGTGAATTTTTTATCTTATTGTGGAAAAAAATAATATATAGAACGTTTCAAAATGATTGACATCTCGATAGGAGTTAGAATGTAAATCAGACTTTAATTTTAGTACCAAAAAGTTACTAATGTGAACATTTTTCAGATCACGATACTTCATAAATAATGACATTTCAATTGAATTTTGTCAAAAAAAAAAAATAATAACATAACCTATTTGTTCAAAAGAAATATGCATGTTTTGATTATAATGGTCTTGGTAAATATAGAAGAAACGTGGAACTGAAAGAAAAATGAGAGAGAAAATGCGCCAAAACCTCTTAAAAACGACAAATGTAATAAATTGTGAAATAGACGTATCTTCAACCAGTGGCTGTAATCGTAAAAAAATATACAACCTAACCTTAAATTTGTATTTCCATGACCTACCGAGATATCAATGATTTTGAAACGCTCTATACCACAAAATTTTATTTTATTTTTTCAATTTTTTGCTTGATCTTATGGCTAATAACTGATAGTTTAGGACGAGTAAATAATAAAAATAAATAAGAATCTTAATATAAATACAGTAGAGCCTCGATTATCCAGCTCCCGGTTATCCGGAAGTCCATGTAGACATTACATTTAAAAAAATATCTTTAATTTTTTTCTATTTTTTTAACTATGTATTTTTGATTTTTTGGTTTTTGATTTTTTATTTTGTAATTACTGATTTTCTATCTTGTTTCTTTTTTATTTTCTCACTTATAATTACACGAGAGCTTTTTTTTGTAGTAAACTTGACAGTTTAATGAGAATTTTGTTTTCTGACAATTTAACGAAAAAAACCCGTCCTACGGACTCGTAATTTTTTCTGCCAGTTTTTAAGTTAAATTGCCTAAAGGAAACAAAACTCGAATTAAAAATGTTAAGTTTTCTTCACTTCAATAATTTATTCATATTATAGATTTTGTTTTCTAATATTACTACTTTGATGTATCTACTTTTTTAAATAGTATTTTTTGGCTTTGAATTTTATTTGTTTACTTTTTTCGTTTTGTGCTTCATTCTAAAGAACAACAATTTTATGTTTTATTCTAGTTATTCCGTTGTTTTTTTTATTTTTTAGTTAAACATTTAGAACAAAAACTTTTGTTTCATTAGTCTCTCTCTTTGGGGTTTAATTTTTATTTTATGCTTTATTATGTAAAAAACTACAATCTTATTTTTTCTTACTTTCTTAATGTTTTATCTTCACCTGTGTGTTGTTTCAATTAAATCCCTCAATGGTTAAGAGTTATTAATTTTTTCTTAGTTCAATTAGTATCATCTGCTGTACTATTTGTGGAATCATGCAAATTGGTATTTAGTATTTTTTATGTATTTTTTTATGTTACTTGAAATAATAATGCTTAGTTGGCGATTTTTTATTTTATTGGGGAAAAAATTAATATGTATACCACAAAACATTATTTATTCTACAGGGTGTTTCACATAACTTTACGAGGCTTGCGCCTAATGTACGCACCCAAATATACAAAAGTCACAGAACACTGGATACAAAAAACACACATTTATTTATTTAATTTTTGGAAACCCATGACAGTAGTTGTCAAACTAATCACTGTTTCATTAATAGTCATAAACTGCAGTTTTTCAGAAACAATTATCATTTGTTCTATCAAGAGACGGCATGAATATGATTCTAGTTTACCTATCTTAATCACTAACTAACTAAAAACGTTGTAATTTTTTAAAGGGTGAACAAATTAGAGAAAATTATTCAATTTTTCAAAATTTGTAATCGAGTTCGTATCGGAATATGTATTATTGATTGCATCTAACAGGCGCAGGCCTCGTAAAATTACGTGAAACACCCTGTATAAGAATTTTTTTTGTATGGGGCTCTTTAGTCTTAAATAACACCTAACGACTCATTATCTATTACTTTTTTAAATATTTTATCTAAATAATTTTTAAACACTACCTACACACTGTCAGATACTTACAAAAATGAGACATGAATCGATTGTCTTAAATATGTAATAGTGTGGCACGCAAGTCGTATAAAAAGTTTGATTATTGAAACTTTGAAATTTAGTTGGTATATGCAACCTATTATACAGTTATGTTTGGGGTTCACATAAAATAAAACAATCGATAGTGTACCGCATTCACCGGTAAACATAATATCAGTGCAAGCTGTTTCCGTGGTGTAGTGGTTATCACATCCGCCTAACACGCGGAAGGTCCCCGGTTCGATCCCGGGCGGAAACACTCTTTTTTTTTTTCTTAAACATCAAAATAAATTTGCGTTTTATATCTTCAACCAACTTTCAACAAATTTATTATAATTGTGAGTTATTAGCGGTTAATTAATTGTAATTTTGCTAGTGTTTTTCTTAATTTCAACACAGCAGCAGTTTTGTTTTGCAACTTGTAACCTCGCCGAAGAACAGTTTCGTTGGGACATCCTTCCAAGAGCACGTCATCAACACTAAGTGTGTTAAGGAGGTCACAACATTTTGAAACTGAAATATTAATGGAAGAGTATTCAGTCGTTCGGTAACCGCGCAGCAAAACGCACCTGCGCCAATGTATAACTTGATATTAACATCAGTATCTTGTTAGAAAGTGCGTTAACTATTGATACAATACGAAGAAAAATCAATTTTTTTATAAGTGTGAGTAGATTTCTGAGTTTCGAACGTTTTCTGCTTTGTTCCATAGCAAATGTAGTTGACCTCAAATATTGGTGTTAAAGGCTATGGAAACGCTGTAGCCGGCTATTTTGCATTCCAAAATTCTGGTATTTCTCCTTTGGTTCATGTTTTTTGTGAAATTTTTGATTTTTAGGTAGGGTACAATTTTTTTTAGAAAACAACGTCATTACTTTATAAATTACAATAATAGATGCCGACTATCATTACAATAAAATTGCTTTTTCGTGTCTTTTGTAATTTTTTTACTTCTCATTTTTTCCAAACTATTTGTTTGTTTTAACGTGTAGTAAATGTTGAGAATTTAAGTTATTGCAAAACCAATCTATAAGCGTTATTTATTCATACGAAATCTGACTGGTTTTTGTGTATTACAAAATTGTAGGTGCGGGATTTTTAGGTCTGTCAAGTGTGAATAAGCATTTAAAAAATTTCAAAACATTGTAATGTCTTGTTATAAAATCGCTGATGAGTCGTTTTGCAGCGAAGCATAAATGGACATAATGCTACAACTGTGATTATAAAAGGAAGTTAAATAAGTCCAATGTGCGTGTTGTAACACTAATTGTAGTACATTTGACTTTTAAAGTGTAATCATTTTCGACGTTTCTTAATACCTTTTTAATAAATTAGGTACTTTCCATGCAATGATATGAAAATTTATGACACAGTAAATTATATACGCAAACGTGTCAATTGCGAGGAAAAACACGCTATAGCAAAAATTTAACTTATCACTTGAATTTATTATTGATAAGCCACATATTATTTCAATTAAATTACGAAATATGAATGCAAATTCTTGCCAAATCAGGGGATTCGCCTATTTTTTTATTGTTTAGTGTGTTATTTCATTTAATTTTTTCACGTTTTTTGAAAAACATTACTCGAAGATCTATATTAAAGAAAAGAAAAAAAAAATTGATGACACTTTTATTATTCCAATATAATAATTTTATTGTAAGTAGACACGGAAACGTCGCCAGTTTTCAATTTTTATGTTAAAAATATTCAAGGTAAACAAAAAGTATGGAACCAAGCGTTTTTTTAATAATTTGCCTTCATAAAATAATAACTGATAAAATTTAAAGTGTTATAAAAATGTTTTGAGAATGAAATTTTGTTTTGTTTTCGAATTTTGCGATTTTTTTTTAAATCACAACTTATATGAAAACTTTTTTTGATAAAAACTGTAGATACAGTTTATTCAAGTTGGATTTTCCCTCTCAAGGTTAAAGAATTTTAAATTTATCTTTGTAAATCGGTAGAAATAAAATTGGGCAGTGTGCAATTTACTTAAAAAAGCTTTCAAATTGCTTTAATAAGTGCGGTGAAAAAATATTGAAATAATTGTTTTTACTTCTAAACTAAATAGTTATATATTATACAAGACGATAAAGAAATTGAAACTACGAGTGAAAAGGTGAAGTTTACGAGTGACGAAGTCACGAGTGGACTTTTTCCACGAGTAGATAAACAATCTTTATAGTCGTGTATAATATTTCGTTTTATTTTGTATTCACTTACCAGAATTTCTTAAATATAACCAGTAGATAAAATTACTTTATGTATTTCACTAAAAGACTACTTTATCTACTGAAATTAGATGATAAAATATAAACAGTAGATAAAAATTACTTTATTTCACTAGACGATAAAAGACTACTGAAATTAGTTGATAAAAGCACTCTTTAACATTGAGTACAAAATAATAATATTTATTCTTCGACACTGTCAAAATTTACGGTTTTTCTCCCGTGTAAGGAAGTTTTGACAACTGTTTGGCATTTCTCAATACAAAACGTCAAATTATTTTTAATAGATTTAAAGCAAGTTTAAGCCTTATTTTATCTAATTCAAAGAATAAAATGTTTTATTCAACTTGTTTGAGTGTAAATCGGACGCTTTATTCCACCTCGTGGATGGTAAACCACTCGTTACACTCGTGGTTTAAAAATCCACTCGGTTAAATAAAGAGTCCGATTTACACTCAAACTGGTCGAATACATAACTATTAATTTAAAATATTTTTCCAACGACCGTCACAGAAAGTAAGTCTTCCCACCCTAATTTCAGAAAGTAAACTGGCCACCTGTCAAAATTAAAAATTTTACCTCCCTCATAGTTTTGATTTTTTTTGCTGGATCGTAGGAAAAATTATGTATAACACTGGAGGAAAGTATATTTCTCCTCTGGTTTACTTATTTTTAAAATACGTCACATTTTTATAGTACTTCATCAGTTTTTTTCAAAAAATAAGTAAAAAACATATACTTTGGATTTGATTTGTTTTTTCAGGAAAACGCTCCCAAAAGATAAATTCGAAACTTTAATTTCCAAAATACGATTTTTGGAGTACCTGAAACGTATTACATATTTGAAAAATATAATATAATTTTTTTTCACTTGTCCTTGAACGAGCTTCAAAATTCGCCTCATCTAGTGATAAAAATGTTTCACGTGTTGGTTTATTTTTGTTCAGGTACAACTTTATTTTTGATTGTGAAAATATTTTTAAAAATTGAGAGCATGCTCAAATTCAGGAATAGGAAGGTCGCCTGAAACTATTAACTTAGTGCTTTCATTCATCTCACCAAAGGCAATGAACTTAACTGTAATTTAAAAAAAAAAACAAATTTGAATAACATTACATGTGCTATGGAAGAAAATAATTTGAAATAAAATTTAATCAGGTTTTGTTTTCAGAAAAATGACTGTTACGATTTCAGCAAAACACGATGTCTCAATGTCAGATGACAATGACAATGAAACGTGCTGTAGTGATAAAAAGGTGAGTGAACCAAACTTTCTCTTTACTTATTAAATGAAAGTTTACTCATTACGTATCTTTGTAATGCACAATTATAAAAATACCCAATCAAAAATCTTTGATAGAAACACAGAATCTGGTTTACATTTGCCAACAATAAAAGTGCTTGAACTCAAAATCGCCTAGAGAAACAAACATATCTGGCAACCCACTTAAAACGGAACTTGCTTTCTTGTGATTAGTTTACACTAAACTGGGAGAAAGCAACGAAAGATCATTTTAATACTTACTTTCTACAAACAAAAATTAATAATTTGTACTTTTATTTTTAAAATATGCTGTACGAATTTAAATAAATGTTATGTAAACCGATTCTGGGTCAGTGTGTTGAATTACTTTAGACTTCTTTATTGGTTCAAGGTTACTAAAATAAAAAGCAATACCTGTGTTATGATTAATAAACATCAACCTTTGTTTATTGCGTCAATATTATTGTTTAGCGAAATTTTATTTCCGGTCTAGTAAACGGCACCTTTGTATTAAAATTACCTCACAAAAATCAACTTTGTACGTAGCAGGACCGCAGGAGGGCGATTTCACCTGTCCTTATTTTCGGTCAAAATTTCATTGCAATTTTTTTCAGTGCGATGAAGAAGTGTTAGAAAACTTTCCCAATTGTAATTATTTATTGTCAATTAATAATAGAATTTCTAAAAATAAATTTAGAGACACGCCAATGTCTGTCAATTGTCAGTCTCGTGGCGTCAGTGTCGCTCGCTGCACACTTCTAGCAGGACTGCAGGAATCGCAAGAGATGTAGTCCTGCAGCGCGATGCGTCTTAAATTTCAGTGTCTCATTCATTGTGCATTACAATAGAAAACCTTATTATGTTACAGGACTGTGATGAACAAACAAACAATTTATTAAAGGAATTTATTAGAAAACCATGCCCCGAAGACAACACAAAAGAAAAAAAGGAAAATGATAGAAACCATAAACTTTGCCATGAACGAGCTAAAAAGCTCTTCACTTTCAAAGAAGCCCCCGATTACATAAAACACAACACTTTTATTCTATCAGGGTATAGGGGGATTTTAGACACGCATTTATGTTTAGAAAGGTGAGACTTCAATCAAGTTTGATGATTTTTCTCTCAACAGAGAATAAAATAAATGAAATACCATTTTTACTCGTAAAATAAACTGGAATTGAATTAATTGAGTTGGGGATTAGAAACAGTGAGGTGTATTGGGGGGCGAGCGGCATAGCCGCGAGCCCCCTATAAACATTTTCGAATCTGACGGGATTTGACCATTAATTAATTAATTATTATTATTATTAATTTAGTCTGTTGGGAGGAAAGTTTTGAATGAATTCAAATAATTAAAGTTGTTTTTTTTTTCTTGAAATATTATTTTCAGTATTTTTTGGTGGACAAACGAGACAATCAATATATGGTCCCATATTTTCGGATTTGTTCTCTTCCTAGCCGTTACAATTCGAGACGTCTGGTCACTAGACGTCTATGCATTCATTGGTGATAAGCTTATTGTAGGTTTCGTTTTAATTTGTTTTCAGGTAATTCGCATCGCTGAAACAGTTCGTTTTGTAATGAGTTTTTTTCAGGTGTGCATGTTTTTATCAGCGTTGTATCATACGTTTTCATGCAGATCTGAGCGTGACTGTGATTTTTTCCTCTCGTTCGATTTATTCGGCATTGCCCTTTCCCTTCTCGCCATCTACACATCTGGAATATATTACGCCTTTTGGTGTAATCCCGGACTTTTGAATTTTTACATTTTTACAGTCACGATTATTTTCGCGATTGCGATGTTGTTGCATGTTCCGAGATTCAACGTTGGACCCAACGTTCGAATGATGGTCTTTGTCGGATGGGCGGCGTATGGGGTCGTCCCGACGCTGCATTGGGCCATGCACATGGGGTGGTTTGAACACCCTTTAGTCTGTGTAAGTGCATAAAAAATATACAGGGTGTCACAGCGAGTTGAAAAAGTCCATTAGTGACCTTGAAATGATAAAATTAAAAAAAAATACAATGGCACAAGTAGCAGGTCATAAATAAAAATGATTTTCAAAGTTAAAATGGAAAATTGCGTTTAATTCAAAATCTAATTGGTGTTTTTTTTTCTGATTTTTTTTTAACAATTGTAGGAAGTGAATTTGCGTAGATCAGTATAAAAATTAGAATTAAATTTTTGGGGAAAAATTACTTTTTTTTGGCTTTGTGAATGAAAAATTACCAAAAAATTAGAGAACGTACCTTATTAATGCCCAGGTAAGTGAAAAAATTCAACAATTTTATTTAAGTGGGGATTTTCTTTTTGGGCGTAACGCATGCCCCACCCGGTATAGGACATTGACAGATACTAATCTAGTGCATCACCTAAAAATTATCTTCAACTATACAGCGTGTCTCAAAAATAAGTTACAATACAAACTTGTGTTTTTTTTTAAATGAAACACTATACAGGGTGAATATAAAGTATGGAACCAAGCGGTTTTATTTTTAACCATTAAAGTAATATAAAAAAATATGATCGTAATTTCAGAACGAAATTTTGTTTTGTTTTTGAGTTATGCGATTTTTTTTGTCAAAATTGCAATTTATGTGAAAAATTTTTTTTGAAAAAATTAAAAATAAAGCAGATAGTTGTAATTCTTAGAGTATAGCTTTTATGAAAAAAATGATTTTATAGTGGGTTGCCATTTAAAATTAATTTTTTTGTAGAACTCAAAAATGAAAGGAAATTTCGAAAAATTTTATTCTTGTTAAATCATCACATTTTTATAGTACTTTAGCACTCATCACTTAGTTTTTTCAAAAAATAAATAGTTTAAGCAAAAAACGTTTGGTTCCATACTTTTTATTCACCTGGTATGTTTCTTAGTGTTTTTGGATGTAGATTTTTATAATAATGTTTTTAAGCTAAACTTTTATTAGTGGATTTTGCTTAGTTTTAAAAATAACTCGTTTTTTTTGACGAAAACATGCACTTTTTAAATATTTATTACACAAAAACTAAGACATCTAGAAATATTTTTTTACTACCGCAAAGAAGAAGTACAAGCTATAAGATTGTAACATTTTTTTAGTGTGTTGCATTTGCAAAGATAAAAAAATGAAAACGTTTGTTAAAAGTTCAATAACTTAAAAAAAATAAATGGAACACCCTATTTATTGTTTTTGCATTGAAAATATTATTAAATTGTTTTTCTAAAATTATTCACTTTTAGGTGTTTATAATAAATAATTAAAAAGATATTTAACGTTAAACATTAAAAAAAAATACTATTGTTTCAGTAGCCAAAAAGTGCATAGTTGCACAAGAAATGGAAGAAATATCACTTAATAATCATATTTGTGTTAAACTGAATCTATTATTCTTTATTTTTACAATAAAATAATTCGAATTTCAGTATTTATAACGACTTTTACAATCTCTGGATAAATGCAAGGCATTATTACTACAATTAACATTGTAAATATCTTTTCATTTATTAATTCTAGTCATTAAAAGTTTATTTTTTTAGATAGAAAATTTATCGATCTATTAGATGCAAAAATAAAAAATTGGGTGTTCCATTTAATTTTTTTAAGTTATTTAACTTTTAACAAACTTCTTAATTTATTAATCTTTACAAATGGAAATCACTAAAAAATTAATTTTGTACTTTCTTCTTTGCTGAAGTAAGAAAAAATTTGTTCTAGCTGTCTTAGTTTTTGTGTAATAGATTTTTAAAAAGTGCATGTTTTCGTCAAAAGAACGTCTTATTTCTAAAACCAAGCGAAATCGACTAATAAAAGTTTAGCGTAAAAACACTGTTTTAAAAGGCTACATTCAAACATACGGTGTTTTATTTAAAAAAACACAAATTTGTATCGTAACTTATTTTTGGGACATGCTGTATGGTTGAAAATAATTTTAGGTGTTTCACTAGATTAGTACCTATCAATGTCCTATACAATGTTTTTAAAATTTTACTAATTATAGGTCACTAATGGACTTTTTTTTTCATTTTATTCACAACCGAGAAGGGAAGTTGACATTTTTGCCAAAGTGTTCCATTACTGATCTCCATTCTACTTTTTACTTTTTTCAGGAAAAGTAATAAGGCGGTTGTGAATAAAATGTGTATAAACCACGTTAGAAAGTTTCATTTTTTCACTTTCCACTTCGGTATGTGATATACTATTTCACCGCTTTTGTTGCAGCTCCTTCTTCCCAGAGTTGTTGGGATGTATCTGATAAGTGGGACAGCTTTCGCTGTTTATATCACTAAAGTACCTGAAAGATTTTGCTCAGGAAAATTCGATTATTTAGGACATTCGCACCAGTGGTGGCATCTATTTGTGGTGGCTGCACTGTACTACTGGCACTGTACCGGAATGATTTATTTGGAATACAGATTTAATCATGCTTGTGCCAGTCATATGACTTTGATGTGACATTAAATTAAATCATTGTTATTACACTTTTTATGGATGTAGTCTTAGAATTGTTGATATTAGACTGGTTATTTATTACAACTATCGCTTTTTTGTTGTCCGTTAACGCTTTCTTGCCGTAAACCAATAATTCATATGTATGACGAAAATATCAATTTTCTGTAACAGGTCAACTTTTACTATCAACGGTATTTATTATCATTTTTGACGGCCATGGACGTCAAATACCTTTTACTTCAACACCTTTCACTTTCAAGATTTTTATTTTATTATTTGGCACACTTTTTCAGAGATTTCAGAAATTTTTGTTACTATACAGGGTGATTCTTGTAGGCCCTACATTAGAAAGTTTTCAACTTTGACTAAAATCGACTATTTTTGATCCATCTAAATTATTTTCAAAATTGTTACGAAAAATTTAATAATTAATTAAATTATCTATTTTTTCAACACTTTTGAATTTGCCTTCTTTAACTGAATAAAACGTACTCAAATTGTTAGTTGTCTGTTATAATTTTTGACATAAGTATGTCAATTTTTTGTCAAAATTTTTATTTGTAAGCGTTCATTAAAAAAATCACAGCTTTAGAATTCTTTACAATAAGTGAACATTTTTTTTGCATGTGATAATCGAAGGTTTCAAAAATCTTCTAAAGTGGTTAAGATTATCAAGTGTCAAAAATCAAGGCTAGTATGGCTTTTAGAAAATGATTATTAAGAAACGACTACAACTTAGTTTTTTCAAATCGAATGACTTTATTTCTACAACGATATCGACAGAACATCGATTTTTTATCAACATTTTATTATACCTACCTCATATCCTATACTCCTCAAAAACTGGGTTTGTGCTATTAGTCGCTTTTATTAAGAAACTCTTTTGTTATATATCTTAAAAAGATAAGTTCATACTTACTATAGCTACACAAATAGACAATAAACTTGTGATTTCATGCAAATAATTTTTGAATCAAATTGAATAATATTGGAATAAAGTTAACAATTAAAAAGTGGGTGAAAATTAATATTTATCAAATTAAAAAAACCTTTTTATTTTTTATTTAAATAAATTACTTTTCATTGAAAAAACTGGGCAAAAAACACCTCAATAAAACAAAAAAAAAAACAAGAAAATTAACAGTAAAACGCTCGCCGGAACTCTAAAACGTTTGATGAAACAAAAATTGAAAAAAAAAAAATTTGCAATCACAAAAAATGGAGCAAAAACTTGCTCTCAGTCACAAAACTTATGGTCTATACTGTTGTTTTTTAATATTTTAAAAATTAAAAAAATTAACAAGTCAAACTTACTTCGGGGGAGATGTTTTTACTAAAAAGACGACTGTATTTTTTACATTAATTAAATTAAACTACAATATTTTATTTAATGGGAGCTAGAATTAACATTTGAGAGTTAAATATTGGCTAAAATTACAGTACCTATGTTTTTTTTCAGTTTTTTCATTTTTTATACTACACAAAAAAGCAACAATTTTGCAACAAATTTTACTTTAAAGTATGTTGAGTTTTTATAGTTTTTTTTAAGTATTTTTACTCGTTGTTTTATACATAAATAATACGCATATGAAGTATTAAATGTTTAGGAAAATCTAGTAGTAGAGAGCGGTGCTTATTGGATCGTTGCACACTAACAACAATTTTTTCTACAAATCGCAAACTGGTGTTCTTGCAGTGTAACATTGTTATAAAATAAAAAGTGTTTATGTAAGCATACCACGTGTTTTAGATGTGTTAAAAAAAGGTTGTAAAATATTTCAGAAGGTAATAGTATGAACCAAAATGAACATAAACGAAATTATTGTTTTTTTGAAACACTTGTTTGCAGTTTGTTCAATCAAAAAAGAGAAGCTTCTAGTGGAAATTCTAAAAATTGTCACATTCGATATCTCCGGAACCGTTACTTTGCGGACTTTTTTGTTTATTTTGGTCCATACTATAACCTCTTTAAATATTTTACAATCTTTTTTTAACACCCTGTATTTTAAAAATGAAATTTTTAAGTCTCTTAACTTTTACTTTGTGAAGTGACTTAAACTGAATATTTGGAAGACTTTTTCGGGTTTCGAGAGTAGAAATTATTGATTATGTAACTGTGCTAGCCGATAGGTTTCTATTGCTGAGCTAAACAGAACTTTTACCTCTTTTCACCAGATGGCTCCCACTTTCTCGAAATTTTTACACTCTTTTGGAATAGTTAGCAAAATTAAACATAGAGGGAAATAAAAAGTTCGATTTTGTTTTAAATTAATTACTACAATTACTACTTTTTGCAAATAGTTTGATTTTTGAATGAATAGTGAAAAGTATGTGTTGTAGAAATCTATTTCGGTTTAATGATTGTAAATGAGGGAGCAGTTCATCTTCGGAGGCGGCATCTTGAGCCATTGATCCCTCAACTTGTGCCGCCAACTCTGACTGGATTTGTTGGCTCATGGGTTTCCTTAATAATTCTTCTTTATTGCCTCACCCGCTGTTTTCTTCCCTACTTCACCTACATTTTTGTATGATTAATTTTCCATTATCATTTTACTTTTCTCCATTCATCTAAGCTGAAGATTTAAACATCACAAAATTAAATTTTTTGAAGCATTGATTAAGTAATTGGTCTTTTGGTTCGTTTCCGGTGTGGCTCCGGAACCTCATCTAAAATAATAAAGACGACATTGAGTAGTCAGGTAAAGAGCGACGACAAATAGATCAAACTCCGGGCGATCCGCAATTGAGTAGAAAGCTTTGGTAATGATCTCTTTTGAGCCCTGGATGAGGCAGATATAAATTTGTGGCGRTTTCGCTAACTCCGGAGTCGGGGACAAAATGGCGCTCCCCTACTTGAGTCCGTTACCATGGCGATATTTTCCTTGGAAGTCAGACTGTGAAAGTGGGAAACGTCTTCGGCGAGAGTGTCGCCCAGTCTCAGGAGCGTCTCCTGAGGAAGTTCGCGAGTGGAATGAGTTAGGGAAATGCGAACTCTGGAACCGGTAGGACTAAATTAAGCGAGAAATCTTTGCGTGCATAATTAGAAGCAACGAGTCGTGTCGAGCTTAGGCCTCTACCCTCCGTCTTGGGCGTGAGTCTTGTTGTCCCCGGTTTGATGTCTCCTGCGTGATTTATGAAATTTCGCATCCGACGTAAAAGATGAAACCGGGCGCTTGATGAATTGTCCTGTTGCAAATTCGGACCAAAGAAACTAAATTCCGACTTGTGCAAAAAACTTTAATTAAAAAATCTATCTAACTTTAGTGATACAAAAATATATTCTGTGATAAAATTGGAAAATTACAAACTTTGAAAAAAAATTAGGCTATGAATAGAAAATTTTTAATATGAAACGATAACGAATTATAAAATCAACGTTTCAAAACAGAATAATGTGCTGTAACAGTAAAAAAAATATTAAGAAGAACACAAGTTCTTAAAAAAAATTGTACTGAAAAAAATTGGAAGAGAAAGCTTTGAATTCAGAATTTCATATTAAAAGATATAAAAAAGATTAAAAACCTAGTAAAAAAATTAAAACTGTAAACTACAATAAAATTACAAAAAAATTGAATAGAAGGAGAATACAAAAATATAATCTAATGAAATAAAATTGAACAATTAGAAAAAATAAGACTTTAAACACAAAATTTTCAATCTAAAACAGTCATGAACTAAAGCAGAATGTGTTCCAGTAGTAAAAAATAATGTACAACTACGACAAAAATTGAGAAATTGACAAAAGTAGAACTTCATTTTTTTTTAATCAGATTTAACTAAATTTGGAGCACGACAGAATTTCGTTGAATAAAAACACGATTAGCCCGTCACACCAAACTTTTATTTAAAACACAACGCGTTTCAACTACAAAGTGGTCATCTTCAGGTGAGAATAAAACTCAAGAAGAAGAACAGAATTTCGTATTAAAAAGGGATATATTTACCAGAAAAACAGTGCAACAAACTCTAAAATTTAACACCAGATACACACATTTTTTACTCTCTT
Organism: Tribolium madens; assembly: GCF_015345945.1. Classification (NCBI taxonomy): domain Eukaryota; kingdom Metazoa; phylum Arthropoda; class Insecta; order Coleoptera; family Tenebrionidae; genus Tribolium; species Tribolium madens. The sequence goes on from NW_025401006.1 coordinate 12,028,313, forward strand.
ATTTTTTTTTAAGTATCAGCAAAATACAGGCTGACTACCAAAGAACTTCCGAAAGTATTTCTGACGACTTCAAAAACCTTCTGAAAGTATTACTTCGTTCACTTTACAACCGATTTCAGATACGCTCAATTTTTTGATTTATGAAATTGACAATTGACAAATTAGAACTTGTATCAATGAGAAAATTTACAAAAACGGAATCAAAAAACACTCCTATCAAAATATCATTTTTGTTGATTACTCTACTAGATAATTACTATATCTTCAATTAACAGTACATTATGTTATTAGGAGTAAAAGTGGTGGTTTTTGCAGCTCAGCCACATAAATCACTACTTTTAATAGGAATAACATATACCATTATATCCGCAAACCTATTCAATTTAAGAGTAAAAAGCCACAAATAAATTAGCAAGTTAATGAGCAAAATAATCAGAACGCTTTGCAATTATTGAAATTATAACAACACTTATAAACAAATATCACGCGTCAGGAGTGCAATTTGTGTTAAGATTTTCGAATGGGTTTATTTATTTAACTAGTGCAGTTAGTAGTGGAAAATACCAAATGCTGATGATCTACAATGTACGCCTAGTGATATTGGTGAAGCAGCAAAAGAGACAAGAAATAAACAACATTGTTAAATGTCAATAATGACAAAGTAAAAACTCTTAAGTGCAAAAATAGAAATAGGAGATAAAGATTAATATATCATGAGACAATTTTGTGTAAATTTAAAGCTTATACTATTTTCGCAACATAACTAGAAAAAATGTCACTAATGACATGGTAAAAGTAAAAACTCTTAAGCGCAAAAATAGAAATAGGAGATAAAGATTAATATATCATGAGACAATTTTGTGTAAATTTAAAGCTTATACTATTTTCGCAACATAACTAAAAAAAATGCATAAAACCGTTACAAATAGGTACCTACAGGCTGAGTCACTTATAATAAAGACCCTGAACGATTTTTAGACGCAACCATAAATACATTCTCACAGTCAACTTTTTTTGTATATTTGAAAAATTTTGTTTAATAAATTCAAATCAAAGTAATTGTTGATATGTCATTCGATAGTTAAATTTGACAGTGTCAAAAATTCCACTTTTTTATCGTTGAATTCAAAATTTACTCAAACAGAACATTAATTAACGCATCTGAGAATGTACTTCGGGTTGCGTCTGAAAATCAGTTAGGGTCTTTTATTATATGTATATGACTCACCCTGTATGTATTAATCTGAATTTCGCTTCAACAATTTTATAATTTTCTAAAAATAGAATTTTCAAACTTTTTTTTCAAAATTTCTGTAGTTTCTGCATGAAAATTACTTCTTCAGTAGGTAGTAAATTGGTTTAAATATAACGTACGAAAGATTTTTTATGTAATCAACTAAGATAAGAAAAAAGATACAGAAAGCACTAAAGAAAGATTTTTTTACTTATGTTTCTTAACATTTAAACCATTTACAAGTTTAGTGCAGTAAAAAAATCACATCAAAAAATTGTTTCACTCATTAATAACTATACTCGTTTAAGTTAAAGATGCATTTAGACTCCTACAACCTACTTCATGCACATAAATATGAAAAAGAGTATAAAGTATCTTCGATCATGTAATTATTTTTCAACTTATACAGTGCGATCAAAAAATCTTTCTATCAAGTAGGCGTCCTAGTTGAGGTCCTATGTTGCATGTCAGTTCGTATGTTATCATCTAGATGTCAAAAAATTATTTTATAAAAATTAAAAGATTGAGCTAATTAAATTTAATTATTCTATGAAACGTCTCAAAACAAACTAAAAAAAGATTTTGTTGGTGTTTATTCATAAAAATCGTTTACCACGGTTTCCTGTCATAATTTACATAAAAAATATTTTGACATTTCTCATTTGTCATTGCGACATTGTATCTTCTACAGACATACGTTATAAATTTCTACGCTTGCTTGATAGGCAGACTTTTTGATCGCACTGTAGATAAAATATTAAATTATTTTTTCTGAAATTGTTTGTTAAATAAACTAAATAGTCTAAAGTAACTCAAAATAATACTTTACCGAACTCATATATCATTAATTGAATTCCTCTGTAAAGTTATTATAGGTATAATAGGTAACGCATAGTTGTTTAAAAATATTGATTTTATTTCATTTATTACATTCGTAATAAAGAAAATAACTTTAGTGCCAGCTTATAGAAATAAGTTCTAAAGTCTATCTCCTCCTTTACCTTATGTAGAATAAAATAGAAAGTTTCTTGATATCAAAATAAAAAAAAATAAATCAAACCTTTGATTTAAAAAACTACAAATTATTACTACCTACCCAGAAGAAATAAAAATATGTTTATTAAAATAACAAACAAAATTTTAAAGCTTAACAAAGCGAAAAATTTGGTTCTTTCAATTTAATTTCTTCAATAAACACTTAACTATTTTAAGTTTCAACAAAATTTAGAACGATTTTATGTATTTACATCAGAAAAAAATCTTTAAACCGACATCGGCGTTAATTTGTGAATTCGGTAGCGATATCGAAGAGCTCTTAAACCTGTCCGCTAACTTGTAAACCGTTGTAAACCTAAAACTAATAATGTGTATTAATGAATCAGCACCAAAATCGTGCCACAATTAGAAAATAACAATAAAACAAATTAATTAGCACTCGAGCACGCAATTTCTGGGTTTATCATCAAGTCAATGTATACACGAAGCAATACCAGTTATTACACTCAATCAACATATGTCGCTTGTTTATACGAATGGCATTGGCATCGTTGAAGAGGGTCGCGAGTATCAGTCGAGAAAATTAAATTATGACAATCAAATGAGCATGATTTAATTAAATAAGTTATTTGCAAACCAACGTGACATAATGTAATTGCCATGATGTACATATGTCGATATGATTTTTTTTATTTTTACAACTATTGTTGCAACATATGCCAAATAAATATTTTATTAATAAATATTTTCGGTTAACCGCAATTAGAAATATCCACCAAATGCTCCTCGATACGATTATCGCATCGAATCGTGTTGTTTACTCAACGTCGTTTGGTCATCTCGGGGGGTTTATCGCCTTGTTATTAAATTCGTGTAAAGCGAGTAATATTACAATAATGATTGGGTTTGTTGTCATTGCTCTAATTGCAGTTTTAGTGTCTCACTCATGACTACGATTTTGATTGCGTTATAATCTCTTCAGCAACAGTAATCTCGGGGGAATGACGACGACGGTGTCTCCTACATTGGAGAACAAGGGTACATTAGGGAACATTACGACAGCATCATCTACAGGAGTTCGGGCAGCCGGAAGATCCGATTAGCAAATCTTGCGTAATAATTGAAATATCAACGAATATCGCCGTACTACAGACACTTGTGTCCCTTCGATGGGCTTAGAGGAGTAATTGAAATGTTCGCTCGGGTTTATGCCCTTTACGAGAAAGCACTGTTTGGAAAAATTGATATTTCTAATGTCAGTAGATAAACATAAAATCAACTATTCTTCACAAAAGTGACCACTTTTATGACTCAATGTCACAAATAAAATTTACTTTTCAGTCATGGAGTAAAAATTCTGTTTTTGTGCCTTTTGACATTCACCAATGTTTTTTTTTTGCTGCTTCAGCAATTTCTAGAAAAATACATTGTAGATCATCAGCCATGGGCGCAGATTACATGGGTGCTTTGGGGCAGATGACCCCATTGAAATTTTTAAAAAAATGGAAATAATGTACTCTTGCTTAAGGTAAAAAAATATTAGTAATAACTCTTAATAATATTTAGAAATTCGTGTTTATTCTAATCTTTTTTTAGTAACGTTAGATTTTTTAAAATCACTTTTAATGTCAAAGTTGTCTTAAATTTTCTATTTTTCTATTTTCCCCGTCGAGAAAATGGATCAAGTTCATTGTTTATGTTATTCAATTTTTTCCATTTTTTAAATTAAGTCAAAATTAAACTCTTTAGTGAAAAACTTCTTGAAAAATTTTCTTATTAACCCAAAAACTTTAAAACGACAAAACATTTTACATAATCCTTTTACTATTCCAAAAAATTTAGAGAACAAAAAAATTTTGTAGACTCGGGAAAAAAATAGCGTTTCAGACTAACTAGTTGGAGAGCAGGTAATATGTCGAAAAACCCTTATTTAGGAAGTTGGTCCGGACGGGAAAAATGTTTTTTTGTGAAAATTACTTCGATGAGCATAGATTATAACGTATATGTTAAATTGTGATTATAATAAACAAGCTTACTCAAATTATTAAATTACAAATACATAAATTTATTTAAGAAATGTATTGTGCAAGTATACAATTTGTTCCTGGATTAAGTTTACAAGAGGAATTTTTTTTTTAGCTTGACTTGACTTTTAAGGTTCTTTTTCTACAGCATTCAAAAATCAAGATTGTAGAACTAGTTTTAATGCCAGAAATTTTAAATAAACTGTGAATTTTGACAATTTTTATTAAGTTATTTCTTTTATAATCAAAATTCTGAACTTAATTATAGTTAATTATAAAAGCCAGTCAAAAGGAAACAAATTTTTATCTTTGATTTTACTCCCAAAAAGCAAAGGAAATACTTTTTTTTTCTTTCTATAGCGATGTTAAACTATTTCTTTATAAACTTTTTTGAGTAGATAAAGTAACACTTTAACAGCAAGGGTTGTTTTTGCTTTATCTGAAACGAGCAAATCTGTAATTAAAACTTCACAGTGGAAAGAAAAGTTAATTTTTTTCTTACTTTGAACTTGTAATAATAATTTTTCATAGTCCTATCACATTGAAGATTTTATTTTTTTGACCACGATGTCACTTTGACAATTAATTAATTAATTAATTAATGATTGTTTTTGTTAAAAATGACTGTTTTTT
>NW_025401006.1:12033289-12040414 GCF_015345945.1 Tribolium madens
TGACAATTAATTAATTAATTAATTAATGATTGTTTTTGTTAAAAATGACTGTTTTTTTAGAAACTGTTTTTTTGACTTGCCATTTATTAAAATACGTTTTTTCTACAAATATTTTTGTTAATTTTGTTGTACCTCAATGAAAAATAGTCGTATTTAGATTAAAAAAATTCATTTTAAAAAGCTTCAAGTTTCTAGTCTTGAAATCTTTTGGCAAGAAACGTTCTGAAATACGGTTATTTCGTAATCCGAAGAAATAGTGCGTATTTATTATCTTTTTTTTTGGTTTATTGACTTGGGGAAATTGTTATTAATTAAATCAATACATCAGTCGGATAGCTTGTTTATTCAGTTTCAATTTGATTTTTATGTTTTCTTTACGTCAATTTGTCGCTGAGATATTTGACTTTTAATGAAAAAGGATCTTTTTGTCTTTGATCATTGATATCTCAGCAACCAATGACCACACAGACATTGTAAGGACAGTTTCAAAAACTGGAATAAATTTTCTGTAAGATGTTTTTACGATTTTTTGAAAATTTTTTTTACTTGCAACATGGATTTAAAGAAAAGAGAAAAAAAGTAACTTTTTTTGTTGTAGTGAATCTACGAATATTGATGGGGAGACTAAATATGTCATTAGATTTTTTTATAGTTTAATGTACGCCCAATAGCTCTAAACTGTTTACTCAAATCGATTGATCAAAGTTTTAAAGGAATTAATTGTTTCTGAACATTGCGTAATCTTCATCAAAATGAAAAAAGCAATTATTTTTACCTTCTCCTACAATTTAACATGTTAAATTTGAAAAATTAAAAAAATTGTTTTGCTATTTTTGAAAATGTAAAAAAACCAATTCTGACTAATTTTTGAAACCATTTATTTAGCTTTTGCATACCCTAATCTCAATCTCAAATTAATTGCATTATTGAATAGCTAATACCTCCCAAACTGTATTCAGCACTAGATTTACGAACATTTATCCAAATTTTCAAAAAAAATAGTATTTTTTAATTGTTTTCGATTTTTGATTTTTTTTAAATTTAACAGTAGTGTTTTATTTTTATTTACACTTTTTATGTTATTTATTACGTTATTTATTGATTTTTTTGTACTAAGTATACAAAATATTCTATTCTTTTTAAATTTTCCAAATAATTCAGCAAATATAGGGAAGAAGAAATCATTTTTTCGCGTAATTGTTCTCAAGTCCTGCAAGTTATACCTACTTTCTTGTTTATGCGCCCATTGAAAATATGAAAAGTCGGCCCCATGTCATCAGCATTCCACATTTTGCACTACTAACTGCACTAGTTACTTGCAAAGCGTCTTTATTATTTTGTTCATTTACTTGCTAATTACTTATAATGTTGTTCGTTACGCTCAATCTGAATACGTAGTTCATTATAGACGATTAATAACAATGTTATCAAATTTTGTCTTAAAAATACTAAGGTGACTAAAAATTTTACGAATTTCTAGTTGGCTTTCGTTTTCTGTACTTTTTCTTATAATTATAAATACCTATTGTAGCATTTTCCTACTTTTGATAGATTGTGCGAGGATTTTTACAAAATAAAATAAAATGTTACTTTGATTATTTGTTTTTCTTGTAATTTTTAGTGCTAAAATTTCTAGTAATTAGTAATTAATTCGGAACATGTAACAGACGTGGGTCACATGGCCCCAGTTATTTGCACCCTCTCCTAGTCCGCGGGATTTTCAGTGACAGGACTCAGAGTACATGTCCAGAATTCTCAAAGTCGAAGAAAGCCAAACTCACTCTCTATTTCTTCATTTGAAATGTAACGCGTTTTTGATCGAGCCCACTAAACGACCGCCTGAATCCGGCTGCACATTATTCTCGTAGTTGGCTTTGCACGGCTTCGTGGCTAGTCCGGGTTCTCAAAGTAAAATCCGGGAACGCGCCACGTTCGCCAACTTTTTATAATACGTTTAGATGCACTTTGAAGTGCACTTTTCCTACGAGTTGATTGAATAATTAAAAGCGAGTCTTGGTAATTAGTTCGTGTGTTTTTCTTAATTAAAAGTTGCTATCGTCAAGTTGCAACTTGTTAGCGAGATTAATAGGAGATGCTGACGTTTAAGAAATTTCTAATAATGTTTGTTGTGAAATTGCCTAATCCCTCGTGCTTGAGTTTCAGTTTAATTTAACTTCGCGAGTAAACACTTTTTTGAATTTTTGGAATGCTTCCACATTGGACACTAAATTCCCAATTTTGGAAAATTTGTGCGAAAGCACTCCATTGATTTTAATAGAAGTAACTGAATTTCCTTCGGCTTCTCCGAGTATAGTGAATAGAAGCAAAAGATTTATACTTTGCCGCATCGACTGGAACAAATGGAGCAAATAATCGATAGTGATATCGGGCCAAAGAAAGATTTATGACTTACACATGACTTAGAATGAAAAAGACACAGAGAAAAAGTGAGCACGTTTAAAGCGACGGAAACGAGCAATTAGTAAAGCTCACGAGCATTTCCAATTCAGATGCGAGAAAACATAAATAAATCAGTGATATTATTAAGTGACAAATGGAGGAATGCGTATTTATCATGCTTGCAAACATAAATACTAATAAAAGCGGACGCGAGAAGCCCCATTAGTATGTTGGAGAGACGCCGTGACGTCACGAAATTAATCCCTTTTCGAGCGTCCTCGAGACGATAACAAATCTTATTTTCAGGAGCAATTGTCAAACTTGTCTAAATCTAATGGTGTAATTGACGAAGAAGGAAAAAATAAATTTTCTTTTCCACTTTTGCGTTTATATTTTTCTTAGTTTTTTTTTTTCAGTCGAGAACGAAAACATTTATCATTTTATATTATTGCTACAATAAAACACAACCGCTGAACGATTATTCATTTTGACTAGAACAAACAGTGGTGATTTACGCTAGAATGCTCACTGGATTCTAAATTCACAAAGAAAAACAGTCCTACATTCTTCCAGCAGATTGACTACTAACGTCTTGTTTAAGAAGATAAATATAGTAAGCGATTTAATTTATTACATTTACATACTTGGAAAAATAGCGACAGCAAACTTACTCTCCGAAGAAGTTACTTTAAATGACAAAAAAAGGAAACATTTGTGGGGATTTACTCTATTGAATTCAAAATTCTCAGTTTTAAAAACCAAAAATAGTGTTGTGTAATCGACCGTACTTAAAACAGTCTTCGACGTTTAGTGCAGTGAAAAATCACTTTACAAATTGTTTTACTAAAAATTTGGATAATTGGTACATTTTGCACTACGTAATATTTTTAATTTAGAGAAAAGATAATATTTTTTTTATTCACAATCATAAAGTAATAATCAAATTACCTTTGCATGTGAAAAGTTGGAAAATATGACATTTCAACTTCATTTAACGAATGATATGAAATACACAGCTCAGGTTGGGAAATGGAAACTTTCCAACCTGTTTTTTAAAATTTCATAAATCCTTTATTGGCTTTTAAATCAAATAGACTCAAAATTACAGATTAAATTTTATGTTTTATTTTAACAAAAATTGTTTTTTTTTCTTTTTCATTTTCAAATTTTTGATCTAAGAATAAAGAATAAAATTAAAAATTGACAATTTTTACTGCTGAAATGGCTCGTAAATTACGGATTAATTGAAATCCGTCGTAAAATAAGTTGACAAGATAGTTCGTAAAGTGTGCATAATGTGTAATATTTGTTGCATAGCTTTTCAAATTTTTATCATTGAAACTGACTGAAAATTTTCGAATCTCTAGTTGGCTTTCGTTTTCTAAATCTTATTATGAGATAAATAAAAGAGATATTGTATTATTTGTTTTTGCTAGATTGTGCAAGAACTTTTGTAAGGATGTTTTAATGTCATTGTTTTTAAAAATAAAAGTATTATAAACAGGCAGATTTTTTTAAATAATTTTTCGGTATGGGTAATAAATTTGATATTTATTGTATGTAACTTACGAAGGGAAGTTTTTAATATACTTTAGAAATGAAAAAAGAAAGTAATAAAAAATGTAAATGTTTTTCTAACTTATTCTAACGTTTCTGGAATAACACAGTTCAATAACACAATTATTTAAATGCAACTTTTTGTTGACTTTCAAAATAGCAGCAGCTTTTAGTTTAGATTTCAAATATTTTGAACTAAAAGCTAAAAAAAAATTAAAAAATAAAAAAAAATAAAGAATAGTTGAAAATCTTAAAAAATCCTAGAAATTCTTGAAGACCTGGGGATGAATAACATGATTGTGCATTTTATAATAAGAGATTGCAATTGTAATAAGATATTTCAAAAATATGAAGATTCTAAATGAATCTAAAACAAAAAATTTGAAACATTTTTAAGTTAAATAAAATTCTCGAAAGAATAAATGGGTAAATGAAAATTTTGAAAAAACTAAATCAATGAAACTTTAAATAAAAAAATCAGTAATCAGAATTTAGAACTCAAAAATTTAAAGAAAATTTTTATTAAAGAAAATTTCTTTTTGAGAGCAAAAAGTATAAATGTAAAAAAGGCAAACCAATTGAAATTTGGAAATTTAATTCAATCGAATGTAGCTTTTAAAACTATTTGTATTAATAGAAAACGAAAAAATATAATAATTGAATTTTTTAAGATTTTCAAATAAATTAGAAGGATTTTCTGGAGTAACCGAAACTATTAGACCATTTTTTTTTGATACTTTTAATCGCTTTTAACTCAATCTTCAACTATTTTTTGTACTAAATGTGTGATGTTCTGAAATAATCAACCAGATTTTAGTTTAGAGAAACAGTTTTTAATTTTTTTCAATGTTTTTGATTTTTAGTTTAGGATGTTAAGATCTGGGAAATTTAGATATATTTTTTTAATGAATTTCAAAAATCAATAAAAAATTCAACATAAATCGTGGTTCGGATGACTAAAAACTCGGATTATCGGAGTTTGTAGTACTGACATTAGTAAAAAAAAAATATTCAATCCTCTGTGTTAAAATGGAATTTTATCTACTCTTTTCTTCATGTTAAAATGAAATTTTATTGTCTATATGATAAAAAATACATCCATTATCATCCATTTTACTTTGACATTTATAAATATCGACCAAATTGACTACAAAATTAGTGAGGATTGTATAAAATTTTATATTGTACACGACGATAAAATTTTCATTAACTCTTCGACCATATTAGCGTCTCGGCTGACGCCTCAACGCTAAATTGCTCTCAAAGATAAAATTCAATTTTATCGTCTTGTATAATAAATAACTGTTATTCATATTTTTTTCTAATACTAATATTTTTTGGCATTTTGACAAGTTTCTTTATAACAATTTCTGAATTTAGCAAAATTTCTAATCCAACATTAGTCTTGGAAAAATTTTTGAAAACAACGGTCGCTAGAATTAAAACTCCGACCTCGATTTTTAAACTTTCTAAAACTCTTGTTGTCTTAGGCTATAAATGAATCTCAATTGTTTTTCTAATGTGTTTTATCGGTTTTGTGTCTTTTCTCTTCTTATTTTAAGTCATTTGCGCTAATGGTAAACTTATGTGACTTGGGTGTTAATCCTAATTAACTAGCTTAGCTAGGGCACGTAATTTCACCTTTTGCTTGGTAAGACCTTTCCGCGTGCATCCCCGGATTTTTTTCGAGGATCAAATGACTCGGAAGTAAATCTGTAGTCTTAGCCTGGTTTTAGTTTCCATTCCCTTTGTCTCGTTCCATCTTGGCAGTTATCTAATCAGGTGTCTCACTCCGATTCCCGTATTCCATGGCAGATGATGGCAGGTAACATTGTAAGCTGAGTTGATTCTTCCGGATTTATCTACTGTCGCTGGTAGATCTCGGATGGGCCAATTGATTTAGAGCAAGAAATTAGGAGTCGATAAATGACGTGTCTCGCCAAACTATGTCACGAAACAAACGGCCCGATCACAATAATTCTTCCGATGAGCTTTAAAGGTTTATCCGGAGCTACATTACGCGGCTTGTTATTTAAATCCGGAGGCTTTTTATTTCAATTTTGCGCGATTTTCCAGCTTACTCTTAAATTAGCACGGCATTTAACCTAATGGATTTTCGATACGTCCCATTATATCTATATTTAAAAAAACTATAGCCCAGCTACAGGTAGCTCGTTTCAGCTTTCGCTAATTACAGACTCCTTCCCGCTTTTTCAGCGACTCGCTTTGTTTCAGAATTATTATCGAGTTGCTGGTATTGACGAATACGAACACCGGGAGTTTCTTGCGGTTTCCCCCTCAGAGTAATCGAGGGCTACAACACACGAACCCTCCGCTAGCCTTGATTGGCTCGAGCTCCACTAATCCCACTTTAGCCCTGGCGGCCGCTCCGGGCCCTCTCCACCCGGAATTTCGACCGCCACCCGACTGCCTTATGCGGACTCGACCGGAATCCTAAATAATTTACTGCCAATTATTATCGAAACACAAATTCGAATCAATATTTGCAGACGCGAATTAGACGTCAAATCACTCAAAACACCTCCACCCAACCTTAAATATAATAAAAAAAAAATTAAAATCTAACGTCTTCGCTTTTGAATAATTGGCTTTACCAAATAGGCTGTTGTATGACATTTTTGAAAAGCGCTTGTTATGGGCTTTCCAACGATGTATCGCAAGTAGGGTCGTACCAATTAAAATTTTCAACTTAAGGTGGTTTTTTTGTTCTCTTTCATCCTCTTGTTTTTTTCTAAACTATAAAAACAAAATTGAATAAAGTTTCAAATTGCATTCGTATAAAAATTTATTTAGTTTCTCAAATGTAAATTCTCTAAAATTGTTAAACTTTGAACACAATTTCTTGATTTTCTCTTTATTTTAGCAAAACATTTTTTGTATCGATATATAGCATTTCTGACCCAATTTTGTTTTTTTTTTGGTTCGAAAAAAGGCAAAATAAGATAAATTAGTAGTTTTTCGGTTTGTTTTGACAAAATTCTGCTGAATAAGTGACGACTCAAAATGAAATTCTGGATTTTTGATAATATTTCAGAATCTTATTTTGCACCAGAAACTCAAAAAATGAATATTGTTATTTTTTATTTTCTTAAAAATTATATGATGTGGGAAATAGTAAAGCGATTAAAAAATAATAATAAAACTTAA
>NW_025401006.1:12041029-12053663 GCF_015345945.1 Tribolium madens
TAAGTGAATTTTCGTTTTCTTTGTTAATTTCTAAAAAATTATTTTTGACATCTATTGGTATTTTTTTTTGTGTTAAATGTTTGCAAGAATGCTTGAATTCATTAAATAAAGATAAAAAAGACAAATTATAAATTAATTGGGGCAAAATCTAAACTTTTCTGAACTGTTTACAACTGACTCAAAAGAAAAAAGACTAATTCGTGTTATGTGTCAACTTAGTAATAATAAAAATCGGTCCTAAATAATGAGAAGGCTACAAAGTTTGTGGTTTTCTGTAAGAAATCTTTGTAAAAAGATAATATTTTATAACATAGAACCCTGTATTTAATATGATTATTCTAAGAAATCTAGCAAAAATATCTCGTAACTGATTAGTTAGTTAAATTTTTAAACATAAAATTAAACGTATAATTTTCACTTTTAGGCCTTTTTCAGCCCTGAAAGTTTTGCGATCGATAGTTTTTTGTTAAATTTTCGTTTTCTATCTTTGCTTAATCTCTGCATTTTTCTACTGCGAGAGAGTAAGTTAAATTAATTTTTACACGGATTGAGAGAGTTGGAGCTATCAGATTTTAGTGATAGATAATAAGCGAATAAAATTTCAGCAAATTCTGGAAGCAATCCGGGAATAACATTGAAGAAAGACTGGATCCCTTGGAAAACAAAACGAAATATGTATAGGGGGCCGTGTTAGTTTATTTTATATTCCTATCCAAATGTTCGGGAGGGAAGTTCGCGGAGCAGTCGGCCAAGTCGCGAGTCGACGTCCCCGGAAACGCCTCGAACCGGATTCGTTTCGACCACCGGATTAGACGACTGAAAACACACCAAGAGAAATAACATAGGATTACTTCAGTGCGTTCCCCATGATTAGATTGTAAAATACTGGAAGTGACGTGTGCAAGGGTGGATAAATAAGACACATAAAACGGAAATGAAACAGATATAAAAATAGGAAAACTGCCACTATAAACTTGTCTTTTTGCCTCGCTTTTCATCATTAAAAAGTAGGAGTCGTTGATTACTTTCAATTTCAAATTCTGATTTTTATTGATTTTATTAAACTCTATTGTCATTAAACTATTTTTATCGGGGATTAAATTAATCGCATTAATCTGAAAATGGTACAATGTCTACTGCATTAGTTTTATGACGATAATTTGCTTCATTTAAATTAATTAAAAATGTCAATTTAAGTTGAATCTTTAAAATAGTTTTCGATTTTTTTTAATAAAAGAAATGAGATGTGGAATAATGTTATATTTTCCAACTTTTTTAAATAAGTAACCTTCAAGTTTATTTTTGTGATTTAACAAATGGGGTTTTTGTGTTTAATTGGCGGTTAAGATGTCTTTTGTGATAATTTATATCAGTGATTGATTTATGACTGATAACGTACAGCAAGTAGTCTTATCAAATATTAAACAGAGTTTTGCATGTTGTATATTATTATTGTACAGGGTGAATATAAAGTATGGAACCAAGCGGTTTTTTAAATCATTTGCCTCATTTGTGAACGAAATTTTGTTTTGTTTTTGAGTCATGTCAAAATTGCAATTTATGTAAAAAAATTAAATATAAATTGTTAGATCATAACCTTCATAAAAAAATTGGTTTTATAGTGGGTTGTTATTTAAAAAAAATTAAAAAAATTGTAGAACTTAAAAACAAAAGAGAATATCAAACAAATTTATTCTTGATGAAACATTACATTTTTAGTACTTTATCTTTTATCAATTAGTTTTTCGAAAAAATTAATATTTTAAGCAAAATTTAGTTAGTTTAGTTTAGTTCTATATTTTTTATTCACCTGGTATAAATATTTTAAAACATTTTTTTACTTTCTCAATCTTCAATTATGAACGCTTTTAAACAGTAGGTACTAACTAGCAAATAAGAATTTTTTAAAAATATATTAATTTCTAGTTTTAATTTTTTGTTAGCAATAAAAAGTACTGAACATTCTGTATCTAATATATACAGGGTAAGTTTTGAAAGCTTTTCAACCGGGTCTTAATCGGATAAAAAAGTTTTGTTTTTATTTTTATTACATATTTTTATGTTGTCGAATTTACCTTTTTTTATTTTTTATTTTACTCACCTTATACATATTTAGTTGTATATTTCACTATTGCACTTTTAAAGCTGTTATGCAACATTTTTAACATTTATTTGAATTGTTTGAATTTGAATGAGAGAAAAATTGCTGTCTTTACTGGATTTCCAACTTTGAACTTACCTGCCAGAAGCAGGATTTTATGAACTGCGCCACTATGCTTCCGATCAGTGACTATGCTCTAATCTAATACAAATTTTTTTTGTAATTAATTTTTTTGTGTTTTTAGAAGGTTCTATGCACTGAGTTTCTTATACCACATGAGTGTACTTAGATAATTTTTTAAGTTTTAATTTTTTTGATTTTTGTTAAAATTTTGATCAATTTTTGGTACTTTTGCTCTCTTTGTGTTTGTTAGCACTTTACATTTTCACCTAAAAATGCATTTCGATTAATTTTGTGAAGAAAATGTGCTGTTTTAAAATTTTAAAAATTTCTGTCCTATAACCCTTATAAGCTCCTAATAGGATTAAAACTTACTAGGTAAGATAAAAAATTTTACTTGATGTTTTGGGATTTTACAATAAAAAAAGCTCTATAAGAATATGCTTATTTTCTCTTATGCTTATTTTTGATTTTTAAATTTTTAACCAAATTTTGGTCAATTTTTGGTATTTTCGCTCTCTAATTTTGGTCAATTTTTGGTACTTTTGCTTTCTTTGTGTTTGTTAGCACTTTACATTTTCTCTTAAACTTGCATTTCGATTAATTTTGTGAAGAAATTTTGTCAACGTCTCAAAATTATAAAAATTTCTGTTCTATAACTCTTACAGGCTCCTAATCGGATTAAAACTGATTAAGATACAAAATTTTACTTGATATTGTGGTATTTTACGATAAAAAGCTTTTAAGCTTTTGCTGTCTTATTTGCTCTTATGCTTATTTTTGATTTTTAAATTTTTAACAAAATTTTGGTCAATCTTTGTGTCTGTTATCAATTTACCTTTTCTGTTTTTTAAAAGATTATTCTGACAAATAGCGTTACATATTAAGAGAATTGCTGGTAAAGAGAAAATTTGTCATAAGAATTTGGCGATTTTCTCGCATTGACAATTTTTACTATACTGTAGCCGAAAATCAAAAGGTTGATCGATTATTTTTACGATTTACTACCAAATTCAAGAAATTTAAAATTTTTAAACTCGACCTAACAATGTTTTATTTATTTTTTTGAGTTTTTTGAATTTAAAGTGTAATTTAAATATTTTACTAGATACATTTTAGACATTCAAGAATTTTGATTTTTGAGAGATTTGCTGCTTAAGTCTTTGATAAAGAAAATAATATTCATTTATTTTTATTACAATTGCTTGATTTTTTATTTGTTGTATACATTAATAATTGAATTTTTTGAATTAAGAACGAAATTTGTAATTGTAAAGCAATGCAAAAAATGTAACTTAGTTCTTTACGTTGCAAAATTTTAATTATTAATTAAGCGCAAACATTTTTGAGAAACGAAATACTCATTTTGTAGCAAATTGAATTATCCGCATCGGAATTTATTCCACCTTGAGTGATACTTTTGGGGGAGAGCGAGTGCAGGCAAGCATCTTTCTAAGTGAAAAAGAAAATAACTCCGGATTTTATTTTAGATTCTTATGTTGATTGCTTAGACTTTGAGTACGGGACGAAATGGCCAGAATCGGGGCAGAAACTCGTTAAGTTCGGATTAGGCACCCAATGTCTCGTACATTTACAGTGGAACCACATTACGCTCCAGTGCTCGTCACTCTCCTACGGTACAATGCTTTTAGCTAATTAAATAGCTACATTATGCAAGTTTTCCGACAAAACCCTCAAAAAAATGCACTGACAAAGTCACTTATCTTACTGACGTTAATGAAGATAAAATGATCAACATCAAGTATATTATGAGTAATAAGACGATTATCGTTATCGGAACAAAATAATTTTTTTCTTATTTGGAGCAAACAGTTGATAAAATTCACAGCTGGTTCATAAAAATAAAACGAGCTTCGCCTTCAATATCTTTAAGTGATCGCACCCTAATGTACTGTAAACTCACCTTAAAAAGCAAAGCGTCGCGACGCCTAAACGTCGATTTGGACCACAAATCTCCCCCATAGTTTGATTAACTCGGGGCGTTAAAATAATAGCACAGATCATAGACACATATGTGGGGCAAATCCAATAAAAATGAATATTAGCATAATGGTAGTGGAGCCCCTCGGGGGTGGAGTAGCATGTCACCAGTTCGCGTATTCGAGCCATAAATAAAGCGACCAGTCGGAGCATATTGAGGTTGCATTGATATGTATCAGTGCTGGTTTTATTGCAAGTGTAATCCCGCTATCATGGCCCGATCAGCATAATAATAGTTTAAATGCCACCCCGGAACATCTGCGTATCCATGCGACGATTTCACCACTCTAAACGGGGGTGACGGAAAGTTGCGCATTTATTATTTCTCTAATTAAACTAAGTGACTAGCTGAAGCTAAACGCATAGCAACAATTTGGCAAATTTTCGCAACTGGTTTGAAACAGAAAGTTTAATGAAGCATTTAAAACACATATAAGTATTTTCTTCCCATACTAATTATTAAAAACCATCGACTTTGTTTTTAGAGCTTTAGAGATAATTAAATTTACTAGTAATTGTATAAATTATATAAAAAGATAATATTTTACAATATGCACACTTTACTAAAAATTCATCTATTTTTGATGAGCATCTAGTAGCAATTGAGCTTAACAAGACGGAAATTTTCTTTAATAAACCGATCTATGTTGGTATGTCGATTTTGGACATTTCCAAAACTAAAATTTATGAATTTCATTATGATTATATGAAACCTCTATTTGGAAATAAGTGTCGTGGAGCCTATACGGATACAGATTCTATTATTTATGAAATAGAATGTTCTAATATATATGACATCATTCGTCGAGATTGTCATGAAAAATTTGATACTAGTGATTATGCTCTAAATAACCAATTTGGGATTCCACAGGTAAATAAGAAAGTTCTTGGGCTAATGAAAGATGAAATGAA
This sequence comes from Tribolium madens, assembly GCF_015345945.1. Lineage (NCBI taxonomy): Eukaryota > Metazoa > Arthropoda > Insecta > Coleoptera > Tenebrionidae > Tribolium > Tribolium madens. Next base: position 12,046,164 of record NW_025401006.1, read on the forward strand.
TGGACGAATAATAACCGAATTTATCGGTTTAAGATCAAAAATGTATGCTATCAGAGTAGATGGTAAAGATAGCACTAAAAAGGCGAAGGGGGTTAAAAAGAACATTGTTCAACGACACATAACATTTAATGATTATGTTGAATGCTTAACTAGTTCTGCAAGTAAATCCGTTGATCAAAAATTGATTAAAAGTGAAAAACACGAGGTTTCAAGTGTAATTCATACTAAAATCGGATTGAGCCCTGACGATGACAAAAGATACATTATTCCCGGAACTTATCAAACGTTAGCATGGGGACATTATTCGATACTTGATAGAGCATAAGTTTTTAGAATATATTTTTAAAATGATTTTTAAATGTGTTTAAAATTTGTTTTAATTCTAGTTCCATTATAATGTATTATTAAATATAATAAATGATTTTTTAAATGTAATTATTTTTTATTATAAAAACCCTATATAAATAACGTTATTCTTCATTATTATACAACTATTTTTAATTTTTTAGTTTCCTAATATTTTATTATTTAAAAACTCGAATTTCCCCCACCATCTGAATAATTTGAATTTACCACCATTTTATAAATTTGAATTTGCTGTAATTTGAATTTCCCAGCATTAATAAATTTATTTTTGAAAATTTTTTTGAATTTTGTAGCCCATTTTTTGAAATTTTTACCGCTATTTTTTGAAATTTTAAATTTCTCGAATTTTTGCCGCCGTTTTTGAAATTTTGAAATTTTTACAGCAATTTTTTGAAATTTTGTATTTTTCGAATTTTTCTCGCTACTTTTGAAATTTTTGAATTTGCCGCCATCTATAAATTTTGCCGCCATTTTGTAAATTTGAATTTTCCGCCATTTTGATTTTTTTGCCGCCATTTTGAAAATTTGAATTTCCCAACATTTTTGAAAGTTTGTCACCATTTTGAAAATTTGAATTTCCCGCCATTATACTTCTAATATTACTAGGCAACCAACATTACATACCTCATAGTCACGTGACATTGGTAGTGGGGGAAACGAATGACCTTGAACGCTAATTTGAACCTCCATAAGAAAATACATGGGATTTTGGGCTAGAACGCCCATAGCTTATCTACTCGATTTCGTTCGCATTGTGGCCAATTTCTAAAAATATTATTTTTAACTTTATTTTTCAATAAAATGTTGTAATTTTATCAAATTTCCATGTGCTAAGTCTATCAAGCATATATTTTGTTAACCATTTCTACGTTTATTGTAATTAAAAAGGTTAAAAATCGATATTTTGAAAAAAGATATTACATAGGGTCATTAAATCATTGTAGTGTTTAAATTTCCGTCTTTCAGTAAATATAGCTACATTGAGAAAATTATTATTATTGTCAAAGTCTCAATAATACGTCGGAAAAAATAAATTATTGAAAAGTCATATGACAAATGTAGGTATAATAATACATATTTTGCAAAACATTCCTATTTTTATTAAAAAAAAATAAGCCACTTATTATTATACAAAGTCATTATAAATCAATATAGTATTGTAATTTGCTTAAAAATATGTCGATTGTCTCAGTGAGAAAAAATATCATGAAATACAGGCACTGTGATTTAAAAGGTCATACAATCGCTTATAGAGTAAAAAAAAATTAAAAAATGCCTTTAGAGCTTCAGAGATAATTATATTTACTAGTAATTATTATATAAATGATATGAACAGGCAATATTTTACAATATGCACACCTTATAAACCATTTCGTTTGCATTGTGGACAGTTTCAAAAAACATTTTTTTTAACTTTATTTACCAATTAAATGTAGTAATTTTATCAAATTGTCATTTGCTAAATAAACCATTTCTTCGTTTATTGTAATTAAAAAGGTTAAAAATCGAAATTTTGAAAAAGTTTTTACACAGGGTCATTATAAATCATTGTTGTGTTGTAATTTCCTGGAAAATATGCCGTCTTTCAGTAAATAAGCTACATTGAGAAAATTATTGTTTTGTCATTGTCTTGATACGATTCCTAGGTTGTTATTTAAAAAGGTTTAGAATCAAAATTTTGAATAAGATTACGGGACCCGCTATTATTTATTACATAAGGTTGTTATAAATCATTGTAGTATTGTCCGTAATTGGCTGAAAATAAGTCGTCTTTTAGCAAATCTAGTTATACTGACAAAATTATTATTGATACGTCAGAAAAATCGAAATTATTGAAATGTCATTAAATCGTCATTTGACAAATCTATTAAGTATATATTTTGCAAACTATTTGTAGGTTTTTATTTCAAAAAGAGTATAATGAAAATTAAAAGAAATATACCCTTATTACACAAGGTTATTATAAATCACTGTAGCATCGCAATTGCATATGGCTGAAAAATATGTCGTCTTTCGGTAAATATAGCTATACTGAGGAAATTATTACTTGTCAAAGTCTCAATAATATGTCATAAAAATATAAATTATTGAAAAGTAATCAAATTGTCAATGACAAATGTATGATAATACATATTTTGCAAATCATTAATAGGTTTTTATTTAAAAAGAGTTAAAGTCAAAATTTTGAAAAAAATAAGCGACTTAGTATTATACAAAGTCATTATAAATTTTTGTACTCAGTATTGTAATTTGCTAAAAAATATGGCGACTTTCCCAGTGAGAAAATTATCATTTTGTTTTGATACGTCGGAAATATTATTAAAGACATGAAGCTTTAGAGCTTCATAGATAATTATATTGACTAGTAATTATTGTATAAATTATATAAAAAGGCAATATTTTACAATATGCACACTTTACGAACGATTTCATTTGCATTGTGGACAATTTCAAAAAACATTTTTTACATTTATTTTCCAATTAAATGTCGTAATTTTATTAAATTGCCATTTGCTAAATTAGACAGGGTGTAGTATTGCAATTTGTTAAAAAATATGCTCGATTTCGGCGCATTTAGTTTCATGGGAAAAATTATTATTTTGTCAATGTCTTGTCAGAAAAATATAAATTACTGAAGTCATCAAATTGGCATTTAGCAAATCTATCAAGTATATATTTTGCAAATGTTGTTCATTAAAAATTTAAAAATCAAAATAATTTCAAAAAAAATCACGAGACCTATTACTATTTATTACACAGGGTTATTATAAATCATTGTAGTATCTTCCATAATTGGTTGAAAAATATGACAAAATTATTCTTGATAGTTAATAAAAATAAAAATTACTTAAATGTCATCAAATTGTCATTTGACAAATCGATTAAGAAGTATATTTTTTGCAAATCATTTGTAGGTTTTTATTTCAAAAAGGTTAAATGGAAATTTCGAAAAAATTATTACATAAGGTTATTATAAATCACTGTAGCATCGCAATTGTTTGGCTAAAAAATATGTCGACTCTCAGTAAATATAGCTACACTCAGAAAATTATTATTTTCTATTATGTTAGATGCATATTTTAACGTCTTGCAAAATTTGCAGTTTTAAAAATTTATATCTTGAAAGTTGGTACAACATTTTGGTTTGCAGTTTTGATAATAATTCAATGGTTCATAAAACCATTCAAGTGATTGGACGGTCTTTTTGAATCACGCTATACAGTAATTTAAATCGAAAGTGTAGAAAAGTCAATCATTATTAATCAAATAATTTATAATGACTCAAAGCGGCGAAAGTTGACTGTTTTCAGAAAAATATGTATTAACTATTTATTGACTGTATTTGTAAAATTACAGACAATAAATTTTGAAAGAGATTATTTTTGATTTATGTTTTTTCTGATTGTATTGTTTACTTACCTTTTTTAAGTTTGTTTACCCTTTAATAAATATTTAAAAAATGTTGTGGGGTTTTGAAATAAAACTCAGTGGTGTAAGTATGGATTAATTTTATTGTGACTAGATGATTGAAAATGTTCAAACAGTTACAAACGATATGCACAGAGTATAATTGTGGAGATAGGTACAATAGTTTTGTGGGGGGTATCACTATACAATCTATTCAAATATCTTACAAACAAGTAAGTACTTAAACAATTCTCATTCATTCGATTTATTCACAACACACACGCACCCGATTATTTTACATTGCACTTTGCAGCCTTTGTACTGATGGCCTACAAAAAGGGCCATCGCCAATCTCATCTATTTTCTTTTAATCAAGAATAATAAACTTAAAACAATCTTTGGGAATCATTTGGCACGATCATAAAATATATTTGGCTAGAAACTTTGTACTACAAGTTAATGTAATACCTAAACTATAACATTCTTTTATAACAAAAATCTTACATCATCACTTCTCGTTAATTGAGCAGAAAAACATTCATTTTGAACGGTGAATCCTAATTAAACTAAATTAAATGTATGGCACGTGTAAGTCGGGGGTTTTATTTTACATGGCGATAATTCACAATTAATTAAAAACTCAGGTAAGGGGCTGGATAATTTATGTTATTAATTACTACACACTACATTATTTTTAATCGCTTTTAGAAACGCGCCCCAAATCATTAATCATCATCTACTTTACAAATCGACATCAAAACTAGATTTTTTATTATTTACAAATTTTGATACAACACGTAGACCAGATATTGCTGTATGAAGTCGCTTTACATCAAACCGTTCCTCTGCCACTTTAATTAATTATCTGCATTATTATAAACTATGAATAAATGATCAAAATTGATTTCATCTGTGCCAAAGCAAAAACACCCAACTGTTTTGTTTTATTGCAGAGCAGACAATTAATTATTGTGGCAAAGGGAAAGGGTGGAATGACAAATATTTAGTTAGGCGCAATTAATAATGGGGTGGAAATTTTTCAAAAAGCAGAAACGACTTTGTTTTAATGGATTGAAAATTACCTCCAAAGCAAAATCATATAAAGTTTTACCAATTTTTTTTGATTTAGAACAATATTAGACATTTTTATTGTTTTGCTGTTTTGTTAAACTAAAACGAACTAAATATTATATCTACAAACTCAAAAAAATTAACCATTTTTATGACTGTTACAACTAAAAGTTTCACTTTTCGGCCATGGAGTAAAAATTTTATTTTTGCGCCTAAGCGTTTTTACTTTTACCATGACATTATTTATTAACATTTACCAATGTTGTTTCTTTCCTGTCTCTTTCGCCTTGTAGGTCATCAGCGTTCGACATTTTGCACTACTAACTGCACTAGTTAGACTAATAAACACACTTTTGAAAATCTCAACCCAAATTCCGATACTGACGCGTGATGTTTGTTTATAAACGTTGTTATGATTTTACTACTTGGAAAGCGTTCTGATTACTTTATTCATTTACTAATAATAGTATGTTATTTGGCGTAACTCAGCTGAATTTTTGCTTCACTACGTTCGCTACATCACTTTTACTCCTAATAAAATTCACATTTGTGTTCGTCGAGTTACGAAACGTAAACCAAGAAAAATAAACAAGGAAAAAGTGTCTCAAAATCAAAATTTCATTGAAATGTGGTCTTAATATTTACACAATGTAAAATAGTATTTAAAAACTGTTAAAAATGAAATGCTTAAAAAATACCAACAAACTGTAAAACTGTCGATCAGTTTTAGATGGTTATCAAAAATTCAAAAAAACTTTAAAAGCTTCTACAATTCAAATTTAAGTGTTTGAACTAATTAAGTAATTTAGTTCAACAAAAATTTGCTGATTTCTTGGTTTAGCAAAATGTGGCGAAAAAATTGAGTTTTAAACTTAAGTTTAACTTCAAAATCCTGAAATCTGATTGATTGTTCATTAAAATTGAAACAATCACGTAACGAATTAAATTAAATTACAATCAAATATTTATTTCGACTTCTACAAACCCACCCTAGGTCAAATCTGTTGTTGGAAAGACTATAAAAATTTCTCACTTCTTACAAAACTCGCAATGGCAATATGAGAAAAAAAAAAATAAAAACAACAATTTATAAAAAAAAATAAAAATAAAACAAGTTTTATTTAGTGATTTTACGTTCAACTTTAACAAAATCTTGCAAAAAAAGTTTAGTTTTTAGTTCAAAAACGTGTTTAAACGTTGAAAATTTCGGCAAAATAACATAATTCTAGATCCAATTTGGCGTTTTTCGGTTATTTTGCTAAATAGTTGGGTTTTTGGATAAAAAAATGTAATAAAATAATATTGTTTTCGACTCAATTTCCTGATTTTTTGGCCTAGTTTAGCAAAATGTCGCGAAAAAATTGAGTTTTAAACTTAAGAACGTACTTAAACTCTTAAAAAAAGCAAAAATTAAACTATTTTTGACCAAATTTAGTGATTTTTCGGTTTATTTTTGAAAAATGTTGCGAAATAATTGCATTTTTGACTGAAAAACTCGCTCAAACACTCTAAAAAGACAAAATAGTATATTATTCAACGAGTGAGAAAGTTGGTCATTTCCACAAAGATGAAATTCACGATACGAGCCGAAGGCGAGTGGAGTAATTCATCTAAATGGAAATGGCCATTTTTCCTGATCATGAGTTATATACTATACTTTTTCTAATCTTAAACAATGACTGTTCTATTAAAAAACGTAATGTTACAAAATAAAATGTTTAAAAAATACCAACAAACTGTAAAACTGTCGATCAAGTTTTAATTCTAATTCTAATTTTCAAGTGTTTGAACTAATTAAGTAATTTAGTTTACTAAAAATTTGATGATTTCTTGGTTTAGCAAAATGTGGCAAAAAATTGAGATTTAATCTCAAGAACTCTCAAGAAAAGCAAAAATTAAACTATTTTTGACCAAATTTAGTGGTTTTTTGTCTTATTTTTGAAAAATGTTGCAAAATAATTGCATTTTTGGTTGCTCAAACGCTCTAAAATGACAAAACAGTATATTATTCAACGAATGAGAAAGTTGGTCATTTCCATAAAGATGAAATTCATCTAAGTGGAAATGGTCATTTCTCATGATCATGAGTTGAATACTATACTTTTTCTAATCTTAACCAATGAGTGTAATATTAAAAAATGTAATTTTTAAGTGTTTGAACTAATTAAGTAATTTAGTTCACTAAAAAACCATAATTTCTTCATTTTAGAATAAATATTGCACTTGTTAAAAATGGTTTGAATTAATTGCGCCTTTCTAAATTCGCAAAATGGCCTCCGTCTGCCATTTTAGCTCTCTTATCATTCGCAAACACATGGTATAATTCCGTGTTTGTTCAAACGTACTTATCTTATCAATCGTCTTGGTCTTCGTGTTTTAATTGGGCCACCAAGGCCAAATCGTGGTCTCAGCCCGGCCTCTCACCTACCCCTATCCCACTGCCCGCATACTGACACGCCGACAGCCCCGCCGAACTCGACCTCACCGGACTCACACTGGAGTACCCCACGAATCCGGTGTGCTGCTTCGCCTTGAGCCTCAGCGAGGCTATACTGGAGGACATGGCGCTGCAGGGCTCCGTCGCAGCCCTGTGGTGGTACATGGAGTAAGGGTTGGCGGGGGTGGTGTAGGGGCACGGCTGGGGCGCCACGGCCG